>NC_030683.2:126044008-126336508 GCF_000004195.4 Xenopus tropicalis | reverse complement strand
GGCTATGAGCAAACTTAGGGGGCTGTTCCTGCTGAATTGTGCTTAGTACAGGGGAATCCCTATGTGCCATAGTTTTATGGTATCTCTCTGTACAGGCTATGAGAAAACTTAGGGGGCTGTTCCTGCTGAATTGTGCTTAGTACAGGGGAATCCCTATGTGCCATAGTTTTATGGTATCTCTCTGTACAGGCTATGAGCAAACTTAGGGGGCTGTTCCTGCTGAATTGCGCTTATTATATCCAAGGATATATTTTTCAGATATAAAACCATGTTTAACCCCAGACAATAACAGTAACTCAGATTAATTTGAATGCACCAATTAATGTGTATTTATAATGCACTATACTATTTGCTATCTACAGGAATCCACACAGGCACCGTGGTGTATCGTGGCTGCGCTACAGGAACCTTCTGCAACATGGGCAACCTCACCATAAACTCTAATATACTAAATGTGGACATTACTGTTTCCTGTTCCAGTGGTAACAGCGTAATTACTGGCAACACTACGGGAAATATCTGGACCACCACCAGAAGCACTGGCACCACCATAGGGCATCAGGCAACCAGCAGCGGAAATGCTACAACTACTAAAGGAAATGCTTCCAGCACCAGAGGAAATCTTACCACCAGTAAGGGAAATCCTTCTAGTGCCAGTGGACCTCCTTTAACCACCAGTGGAAATGGTGCAACCACTAGGGGAGATCTTACCACCAGTATGGGAAATCCTTCTAGTATCAGTGGACCTCCTGTAACCACCAGTGGAAATGGTGCAACCACTAGGGGAGATCTTACCACCAGTATGGGAAATCCTTCTAGTGCCAGTGGACCTCCTGTAACCACCAGTGGAAATGGTTCAACCACTAGAGGAAATCTTACCACCAGTATGGGAAATTCTTCTAGTACCAGTGGACCTTCTTTAACCACCAGTGGAAATGGTGCTACTACTATAGAAAATCCTTCCAGCATTAGGGAAAATCTTACCACCCGTATGGGAAATACTTTTAGCACCAGTGGACCTCCTGTAACCACCAGTGGAAATGGTGCAACTACTAGAGGAAATCTTACCACCAGTATGGGAAATTCTTCTAGCACCAGTGGACCTCCTGTAACCACCAGTGGAAATGGTTCTACCATTATAGGAAATCCTTCCAGCATTTGGGAAAATCTTACCACCAGTATGGGAAATTCTTCTAGTACCAGTGGACCTCCTGTAACCACCAGTGGAAATGTTGCAACCACTGGAGAAAATATTTCCAGCACTAGAGGAAATCTTACCACCAGTATGGGAAACTCTTCCAGCACCAGAAGATCTCCTGTAACCACCAGTAGAAATGGTGCTACTACTAGAAGAAGTCCTTCCAGCACCAGGGGAAACCTTAACACCAGTACGAGGAGTTCTTCCAGCACCAGAAGATCTCCTGTAACCACCAGTAGAAATGGTGCAACTACTAAAAGAAGTCCTTCCAGCACCAGGGGAAACCTTACTACCAGTACGGGGAGTTCTTCCAGCACCAGAAGATCTCCTGTAACCACCAGTAGAAATGGTGCTACTACTAGAAGAAGTCCTTCCAGCACCAGGGGCAACCTTACCACCAGTACGGGGAGTTCTTCCAGCACCAGAAGATCTCCTGTAACCACCAGTAGAAATGGTGCTACTACTAGAAGAAGTCCTTCCAGCACCAGGGGCAACCTTACCACCAGTACGGGGAGTTCTTCCAGCACCAGAAGATCTCCTGTAACCACCAGTAGAAATGGTGCTACTACTAGAAGAAGTCCTTCCAGCACCAGGAGAAACCTTACCACCAGTACGGGGAGTTCTTCCAGCACTAGAAGATCTCCTGTAACCACCAGTAGAAATGGTGCTACAACTAGAAGAAGTCCTTCCAGCACCAGGGGAAACCTTATGGGGAATTCTTCCAGCACCAGAAGATCTCCTATAACCACCAGTAGAAATGGTGCCACTACTTCAGGAAGCCCCAGCACCAGAGGAAGCTCTACCATGACTAGGAAGAATTCTGCAACCACCACATTGATTCTTGCAAGCACCAGTGGAAATGCTGCATCGACTACAGTAAATAATTCCAGCACTGGAGGAAGCTCTACCACCACTAGCAAGAATTCTGCAGCCACCCAACTGAATCCAGCAACCACCAGTGGAAAAGCTGCTACAACTAGAAGAAGAAGGAGAAGAAGAACTACTCCTGTCAGCACCACCACCAGACAAAGGGTGTAGGACACCTGTGCGGCCCTCTGTCAGAGCACAGAGCTTGGAGTAATTCTACTTGTACTGCTTAACCAGTTATTTTAGTGCAAGACCTTAATTATGGACTTTAAGTTACCCATTTAATTGTATCATATATAATCAGATATATTTTGCTGCTTTACAAGGTGGCTTCTTCTCCACCTCTGGATATAAGGAAACACCTGATTCCTCTTGTGCCGACTGCACTGGGGGTTTCTCCATTGGCAGAGAAAATGCCCTTAGCCTTATCCAGCTCTCTATACCTCTTATATATCTGTGCACTCCGAGAATCCTGAAGCCAACTGTCTTGGATGTTTGAGCATTGGAGGAAGATAATGAGGTACATAAAAGACAGAAGGGATATATAGGTTGAGTTGGGTCAATTGGATATATGGGTTGAGTTGGGTCAATTGGATATATGGGTTGAGTTGGGTCAATTGGATATATGGGTTGAGTTGGGTCAATTGGATATATGGGTTGAGTTGGGTCAATTGGATATATGGGTTGAGTTGGGTCAATTGGATATATGGATTGAGTTGGGTCAATTGAATATGGGTTGAGTTGGGTCAATTGGATATATGGGTTGAGTTGGGTCAATTGGATATATGGGTTGAGTTGGGTCAATTGGATATATGGGTTGAGTTGGGTCAATTGGATATATGGGTTGAGTTGGGTCAATTGGATATATGGGTTGAGTTGGGTCAATTGGCTATATGGGTTGAGTTGGGTCAATTGGATATATGGGTTGAGTTGGGTCAATTGGATATATGGGTTGAGTTGGGTCAATTGGATATATGGGTTGAGTTGGGTCAATTGGATATATGGGTTGAGTTGGGTCAATTGGATATATGGATTGAGTTGGGTCAATTGGATATATGGGTTGAGTTGGGTCAATTGGATACATGGGTTGAGTTGGGTCAATTGGATACATGGGTTGAGTTGGGTCGATTGGATATATGGGTTGAGTTGGGTCAATTGGATACATGGGTTGAGTTGGGTCAATTGGATATATGGGTTGAGTTGGGTCAATTGGATATATGGGTTAAGTTGGGTCAATTGGATATATGGGTTGAGTTGGGTCAATTGGATATATGGGTTGAGTTGGGTCAATTGGATATATGGGTTGAGTTGGGTCAATTGGATATATGGGTTGAGTTGGGTCAATTGGATATATGGGTTGAGTTGGGCCAATTGGATATATGGGTTGAGCTGGGTTAATTGGATATATGGGTTGAGTTGGGTCAATCCATTTAATCCATACTTTTTAATGAAAGGGAAAACATCATCTTGAAATGGATGCAGCCCATGCCCCTGTCCATCTACCAATAACAGAGATTCAACAAATCCCAGATTCGGTTCGGGATTCGGGCCGAATCCGAACCAAATTTGAATCCTAATTAGCATAAATTAGTGTATGCTAATTAGCACTCAGAAGGGTTAAATGTTAGCGCGGCAATTTTTAACCCTTCCAAGATTCGTCAGTATCCATCAGGGTGGGTTTGGCCGAACCCAAAAAAGTGGGTTCGGTGCATCCCTAAGCAACACATTCACTGGGCAGATAGGGCGCACACTTGGATTAAAGGACAAGTTGAATGATGTTCAATGTGTTAAGAACCCCCCAGTAAATATAACAGCTACCGGGCTACCCAGGGCCATAATCTCCCAATAAACCAGCAATCCCCTGCTCTATTCATGGTAGGGCCCATGTACAAGTAGAGAAAAATGATAACTTTTAAGGGCAAATTCCTTGTCCAGGACACCCTTGACCAGAAACTCCAGCCTGGGGCCTAAGGTTAGCATATATATAATTACTTGGGGTTCCTAACACATTGGCATCCCTCCAGGAAATATCACCTGACATATCTTTGAAGGCCACAAATACATTACGTATAATGGCAACCCATAGAACCAGGGAAGCAGGTAGCCCTCTAGATCTGGAATGCTACATAGTAACATAGTAAGTTAGGTTGAAAAAAGACATATGCCCATCACGTTCAACCATAATGCCTTTATATAACCTGCCTAACTGCTAGTTGCCCCAGAGGAAGGCAAAAAAAACCCATCTGAAGCCTCTCTCATTTGCCCCAGAGGGGAAACAATTCCTTCCTGACTCCAAGATGGCAATCAGACCAGTCCCTGGGGCAACTTGTACTAAGAGCTATCCCCCATACCCCTGTATTCCCTCACTTGTACTGAGAGCTATCTCCCATACCCCTGTATTCCCTCACTTGTACTGAGAGCTATCCCCCATACCCCTGTATTCCCTCACTTGTACTGAGAGCTATCTCCCATACCCCTGTATTCCCTCACTTGTACTGAGAGCTATCTCCCCTACCCCTGTATTCCCTCACTTGTACTGAGAGCTATCCCCCATACCCCTGTATTCCCTCACTTGTACTGAGAGCTATCTCCCATACCCCTGTATTCCCTCACTTGTACTGAGAGCTATCTCCCCTACCCCTGTATTCCCTCACTTGTACTGAGAGCTATCTCCCATACCCCTGTATTCCCTCACTTGTACTGAGAGCTATCTCCCATACCCCTGTATTCCCTCACTTGTACTGAGAGCTATCTCCCCTACCCCTGTATTCCCTCACTTGTACTGAGAGCTATCCCCCCTACCCCTGTATTCCCTCACTTGTACTGAGAGCTACCCCCCCTACCCCTGTATTCCCTCACTTGTACTGAGAGCTATCTCCCATATCCCTGTATTCCCTCACTTGTACTGAGAGCTATCTCCCATATCCCTGTATTCCCTCACTTGTACTGAGAGCTATCTCCCATACCCCTGTATTCCCTCACTTGTACTGAGAGCTATCTCCCATATCCCTGTATTCCCTCACTTGTACTGAGAGCTATCTCCCCTACCCCTGTATTCCCTCACTTGTACTGAGAGCTATCCCCCCTACCCCTGTATTCCCTCACTTGTACTGAGAGCTATCTCCCATACCCCTGTATTCCCTCACTTGTACTGAGAGCTATCTCCCATATCCCTGTATTCCCTCACTTGCTAAGAAGCCATCCAACCCCTGCTGAGATTTTTGTTCAACTGGTAATAGTATTCTTCTTCAATTATAAGACTGTACTCATTGCTAAACTAATAAAAATGTTGAAAAAAGTATCTGTTGACCTGATCTGCAGCATCTCACTTTGTTTGGGCCAAGAGGGAGAGTCACCTGACAGCCCAGTTGTTAAGCAGGACCCTTCGTCAGAAAATGTCCTCAACAAACATATATTACTGATAAATATGGCTGACATGATCTATAGGACCTGCAGCACTTGAGCTAAAACACTGAGGACCCCATGAACAGCAGAAGAATGGGATTCTGTAGTTGGAAGGTTGGAAGACTGGAAGGCTTGAAATTCCTTCTCTTCACAAACATAAAGAGAAATAGTATGATAGAGTAGTTCTGTCCATCCCTTGAGTATGAATGATGTTGTACAACTGGTTGGGCACCAACCATAGATCAATGACATGGGGTTTGGCATCATACAATACAACATGGTAATGGCTGTCTATGGAGGAGGACGTCTACTTTGGACTTGCAGTTGGGGAATGGATCTTGACTTCAATGCCTCACTTTTTGTGGAAATGAAATCCGCCCCTGGGGGTGGTTTCCCCTCTTCCTTTCTTTAGGCTAGAGCGGTGGTTCTCAACCTTCCTAATGCCCCAATGCCCTTTAATACAGTTCCTCATGTTGTGGTGAGCCCCAACCATAAAATTACTCCTAAGACCAACGGAAATATGTGTTTTCCGATGGTCTTAGGCGACCCCTGTGAACAGGTTGAGGACCGCTGGGCTAGAGGCTGCTGGGAATAAGCCCCCTTGGCATGACCATTGGCCATAGACTGACCCCAGTGAGGGAGACATCCAGAAGCACTATGTATTATAGTTTTGTGCTGTTATAGTGTGGATGAGACACATTAGGAAAGGGAAATAATTCATGATCCATCTGTTAGAGACCTGAACGGGTCCGGTGGGGCAGAATGGTACCTGAGTTAGATTCGCTGGCCCACAACCCGACCCACACCCACCACCCTGCTATGCCACAATCTGACCTTAACTGCAATTGGGTTAATTACCTTCCGACCCTGTGACCCGCAAAACTGAAAGTGACATCACAGTGGGCTGGAAGAAACATCACTCCGGATGTCAATCCACATGGTCAAGGGAATCAGTGACTTTTCGTCTGAAACTCAACCCACTTTGTGGGCGTTCCACTGGTACCCGACCTGATGCAGGACTCTGGGCGCAGCAGTAAAGTGTGCCTGAGTCTGAGCTTTCAGCCAGCGCTATACATTAGAACTGCTTTCAGCTAACCTATTGTTTCTCCTACTCCCATGTAACTGGAGGAGTCCCAAGCCGGACTTGGATTTCTCACTATTGAGTGCTATTCTGATACCTACTGGGAGCTGCTATCTTGCTCCCTTCCCATTGTTCTGCTGATTGGCTGCTGGGGGTGAGGGGGGGGGATATCACTCCAACTTGCAGCGCAGCAGTAAAATGAGACTGAAGTTTATCAGAGCACAGGTCACATGGCTGTGGCACCCTGGCAAATGAAGAATATGGCTAGCCCAATAGGAAAAACAGATTACATTGCAGGATTCTGCTAAAGAAGCTCTATTAACTGATGGGTTTGTAACAAACACATTTTCCCATGACAGTATTGCTTTAAATAACTGACTGGATGAACTGGATGCTCCCACAAGGGGTGTGCATTGCTCCCTGAGGAACACGTTCCTGGGAAGTTCAGGGAGTGCAGCTCAGCCGCACTGTGGGAACAATGGGAAGGGAGCAAGATAGCAGCTCCCAGTAGGTATCAGAATAGCACTCAATAGCAAGAAATCCAAGTCCGGCTTGGGACTCCTCCAGTTACATGGGAGTAGGAGAAACAATAGGTTAGCTGAAAGCAGTTCTAATGTGTAGCGCTGGCTGAAAGCTCAGACTCAGGCACACTTTACTGCTGCGCTGCAAGTTGGAGTGATATCCCCCCCCCCTCACCCCCAGCAGCCGATCAGCAGAACAATGGGAAGGGAGCAAGATAGCAGCTCCCAGTAGGTATCAGAATAGCACTCAATAGTAAGAAATCCAAGTCCGGCTTGGGACTCCTCCAGTTACATGGGAGTAGGAGAAACAATAGGTTAGCTGAAAGCAGTTCTAATGTGTAGCGCTGGCTCCTTCTGAAAGCTCAGACTCAGGCACACTTTACTGCTGCGCTGCAAGTTGGAGTGATATCCCCCCCTCACCCCCAGCAGCCGATCAGCAGAACAATGGGAAGGGAGCAAGATAGCAGCTTTCAGTAGGTATCAGAATAGCACTCAATAGTAAGAAATCCAAGTCCGGCTTGGGACTCCTCCAGTTACATAGGAGTAGGAGAAACAATAGGTTAGCTGAAAGCAGTTCTAATGTGTAGTGCTGGCTGAAAGCTCAGACTCAGGCACACTTTACTGCTGTGCTGCAAGTTGGAGTGATATCCCCCCCCCCCCTCACCCCCAGCAGCCGATCAGCAGAACAATGGGAAGGGAGCAAGATAGCAGCTCCCAGTAGGTATCAGAATAGCACTCAATAGTAAGAAATAAATTGGGTGCTGGTAACTCGTACAGGAGTGAGAGAAGGGAAAGCAGAATCATGTTTATGAGTGAGTTTGGCTGCTCCTTCCGGCCGGACTTGTGCTGACTCGGCGCCACGAGCGACACCGCTAACAGGGATGGGGCCTCAGTGAAACACATGGGATATAGTCCCGTAACTGAGTAACTGGCACTGCCCACGTGTGGCGTTAATGAAAACCCACATCTGCTGCTCGCCCTATAATCCGCTGCCTTTATAAGTATTAAAAATACTCTTTATTGTGCTTAAGTTTCCCTTTTCTTGATTTTTACTACAAGACTTTAGTGCTCCTTGTAAAGCTTTAATGGAAGCGGCTTAGCGAGCCAAGTTACTGAATGAGAGGATTGGTGCCTAAGCCGGACACCTAGGGGGCCATTCACTAACCATCATATATTTTTACCTGATTCGGATTTTTACTGCTGAAAGTCGGGAGAAAAAAAAGTTGCGATTTTTCCGAGATTTAGGGGCCCATTTACAAACCTTGGATTTTGTTTTGTCGAATTTTTAGCACAAAAAGTTGTAGAGAAAAAATTTGCAGGAAAAAAGTTGTGACTTTTCTGAGATTTATGATGCGTCCAAAAAGCTAAAAATCAGAATCCAACCATTCGCCAGCTAAAACTTGCCGGCATCACGTAGAAGCCAATGGCAGGGGCCCCTTTCCCTTCCCCGGAGGATCCTTCTTTCCTTCAATACTTTAGAGGTTTTGGATTTTTGACGCTGTATTGGCGGTTTCCATACGTCCAAGTCCATAAAAAATAATTGGGATCTTTGTAACTTGTCTGTCATTCATGGAAACGGGAAATTTGAATTTGAAAATTTTGATTATTCCATAATCGATTTTGATATTTGGTAAATTTGCCCCTTAGAGTTCTGATCCTTGGGGGGCACATTTACTAAAACATATAATAAAAAGTTTGAAACACCTAGGGGGCAGATTTATCAAAATGTGAGTTTAATACACCCACTATTCATTCCTATGGGGTTTTTAGAAGCGTATTAATCCAATGGGGAGTTCTCACTTTCACCCACTGATAAATACACTTCTAAAAACCCCATAGGAATGAATAGTGGGTGAGTTTTTATGTATTAAACTATAAATTCACATTTTGATAAATCTGCCCCCTAAAGTTTCGAAGGAAAGCAGGTTCCTCCAGGGAAGGGAAAGAGACATCGGCCATTGGCTTTTACATGATCTCAACAAGTTTTAGCTGGCCAATTGTTGGATTCGGATTTTTAGCTGCTTGGACGCATAGTAAATCTCGGAAAAGGCAACTTTTTTCCCTCGACTTTTCATACTAAAAAACTTTTTTTTCCCTGTAATATTAGTGCTAAAAATTTTAATCAGAAAAAAAATCCGAGCGTTAGTAAATGGGCCCTTAAGTAACAGTAAGTGGATTTTTTCGCCAGGCATGGATTCGCAGGGAATTTCCACATTTCGCCATTGGCGAATTGATTCACCACGGGAAAATTCTTTGCTCGTAAAAAAAAAAAAAGTTGCAGTCGCTTCAAATTGGGAGCAGTTGTGCCAAAACGCGCTAAAAAAAAAAACTGCGGGCGACAAAAAAAAAAGACCCGGGCAACAAAAAGACCTGGGCAACAAATAGACCCGGGCAACAAAAAGACCCGGGCAACAAAAAGACCTGGGCAACAAAAAGACCCGGGCAACAAAAAGACCCGGGCAACAAAAAGACCCGGGCAACAAAAAGACCCGGGCAACAAAAAGACCTGGGCAACAAAAAGACCTGGGCAACAAATAGACCCGGGCAACAAAAAGACCTGGGCAACAAAAAGACCTGGGCAACAAATAGACCCGGGCAACAAAAAAGTTGTATGACAAATGCGTTTTGCAGATTTTTCGCTGTTTCGACAATATTCTTGTTGTTTCGCAAATTTTACGGCGAAACAAAGCAGATTCGCTCATCACGACCCCTAAGTCTTTTTGTGTAGAATAAAGGGATGCACCGAATTCGGTCCGGGATTCGGCCAAATCCCGGCGTTTTTTTTAAGGATTCGGTTGCGGCCGGATCTGCGCCGATTTTTAACCCCTTCCGAACCTAATCAGCATATGCTAGTTAGGATTCAGTTCGGAATTTGGACGAATCCTGCTAGGTGGATTCGGGGGGTTCGGCCAAACCCAAAAAAGTGGGTTCGGTGCATCCCTAATAGAATAGAATATTTGTGCCATTTAAGCCCAGCCCAGACAGTTGCACTCGGAGTCCCATACTAACCTTAGCTGCACTTCCTGCCTGGCAGCCATTAGATACAAACACAGGATAGAAACATGATGTATCACAGGAGGTTAAATAAATCCCCTAGTAAAACGGTTGTGGGCAGGTTCCTACACACGGGGTGATTCACTGTTTATGTCTGAAAATAATTCAGCGCTACTTTCTATTGCACAATGAACAGGGAGCTTGAATATCCAGTCCCGCTGGTGTCTCATAGCCCCGCGGTATCGCTATATATACTCTCTCTCGTCATTTACTGCCGCTGCTGTCATTATTCTTTATTTATATAACGTATGTACTGAGCGTATGTCATAATATATTGCTGCACTCGCTTGTAAGTGAGCGACACGCATGTTGTAAACAAGTCTAAGGTAGTAACCCCCATAAATGCTCCAAATATAGAACATTTAGGGGCAGATTTATCAAAATGTAAGAGCTTGATACGTAAAAACTCACCCACGTTCTATAGGGACTAAAAGTGGCCAAACACGGGCCGATTGTAGCTGCCAATATGGGTCCCTTACTGTAGATCGACTCGGCAGCTAATCGGCCCATGTAGGGGCACTACTGACGGGCCTGCCCGACCGATATCTGGCCTGAAATGTCCATCGGGCAGGTTAAAAAATGTAGTCGGATCAGGGACCGCATCGGCTCGTTGATGGGGTCCCCAAATCAACTGCCCCATTCCCAGCGTTCTAATTCAAATTTGCCTAAATTCTCCCGATATAGCCCACCCATAGGTGGAGATATCAGGAGAAGATCCGCTCGCTTGGCGACCTCATGTATGGCCAGCTTTCCAAGCATATTTACCAATTGGTGAACTCTAAGGGGCACATTTACTAAAAATTCGGGGGTTTTTTGGCCTTGAAAATCGATGAACTCATGGTATACATTCGACTTAAACTCGATCATTGCTGTATTTATAATGTCCCGATATTGCATGAATCGTTCGTACGAAAATGTCATGGTTTTCATGGTTAAATGATTCCCTTTTCTCTGTAATAATAAAACAGTACCTGTACTTGATCCCAACTAAGATATAATTACCCCTTATTGGGGGCAGAACAGCCCTATTGGGTTTATTTCATGGTTAAATGATTCCCTTTTCTCTGTAATAATAAAACAGTACCTGTACTTGATCCCAACTAAGATATAATTACCCCTTATTGGGGGCAGAACAGCCCTATTGGGTTTATTTCATGGTTAAATGATTCCCTTTTCTCTGTAATAATAAAACAGTACCTGTACTTGATCCCAACTAAGATATAATTACCCCTTATTGGGGGCAGAACAGCCCTATTGGGTTTATTTCATGGTTAAATGATTCCCTTTTCTCTGTAATAATAAAACAGTACCTGTACTTGATCCCAACTAAGATATAATTACCCCTTATTGGGGCAGAACAGCCCTATTGGGTTTATTTAATGGTTAAATGATTCCCTTTTCTCTGTAATAATAAAACAGTACCTGTACTTGATCCCAACTAAGATATAATTACCCCTTATTGGGGGTAGAACAGCCCTATTGGGTTTATTTCATGGTTAAATGATTCCATTTTCTCTGTAATAATAAAACAGTACCTGTACTTGATCCCAACTAAGATATAATTACCCCTTATTGGGGCAGAACAGTCCTATTGGGTTTATTTAATGGTTAAATGATTCCCTTTTCTCTGTAATAATAAAACAGTACCTGTACTTGATCCCAACTAAGATATAATTACCCCTTATTGGGGGCAGAACAGCCCTATTGGGTTTATTTCATGGTTAAATGATTCCATTTTCTCTGTAATAATAATGCAATGCAAAACAATCCTATTTGGTTTAATTAATGTCTTATTGATTTTTTAGTAGACTTAAGGTATGGAGATCCAAATTACAGAAAGGCTCCTTATCTGTAATACCCTTGGTCCCGAGCATTCTGGATAATGGGTCCTATACCTGTACTTCTAAAAGTAGTAGATACTTTTAGAAACCCATATGCTTGTGCTCCACATTAATGGCTGCTAAATGATCCAACAAGAACTCACCATTTCTTTCCTGACGTGGCCTAGCAGAACAGTCATTCTAGGAGAAACTAGACAGGTCTCAAGCCAGAGCTCAACACAAAGCCAGAGGTGGCTTGTTACAGTTGAAGTTTGCTGGCCCAACAAAGTGTCCTGACAGACAGAAGAAGTCTTATGGGTCTACTGGCTCTAAGCATCCCCACCATAAAGTCCAGTGAAACCTTTCTAGAAAAAGAAGGACTAGGACTATCTGTCCTAGGTTCAGGTCTATGATGGCTTCTTACAAACCTGGACTTGGTCAATGAGTCTTCTCCTAATTGTTTCTTATTGTTTAAGTTCTAATTGCCCTTTGCATTTGCGTATGACCGGATCAATCATAGCCTTAGTCACATTGCTGTGCAACACCAGTTTCTCTGCATGCAACTGAAGGTTGGTGATTATGCCGAAACCCAGAATTAAATGAAAACAAGAGGTGCTCGGGCTTGTCTGTGACTAATCTTCCCGCCCCAGCTACACCTACATTTAAACTTCTCCTTCCACCCGCATCCTCTCACTTGTCTGCATCGCTGTTGCTGTGGAACCTGCTAACAATGATATTCACAGTGGGGCTCCTGCTCTTGGTTCTTGTACCAACAGGTAAGAACTAACATTTATAAATGATTTCCATGGGGGTTATTCATGAAGAGGCCATAGAACAATGATATTTTGGTACAACGGATACTTTTTTGTCCATGATATTTATGGTTGAAATTACCTCCCTGCTCTAGAGAAGATAACAATTCTGTTTGGGGCTGCAGCTTTGAAGCCTGATACCCAAAGTCTCTTTTACATTTCTTTTTAATGGACTTTGGTTATAACTTGGGTTCAATATAATACTACTGAAGGTTGTCAGGCAAAGGGTTCTATTGGACACTTCTTTGCTTATTCCTCTACAAATTATCTTTTTGGTCCATTTGGTGAGGTTTCCATCTCAAAATGTTCTTCTCAGTGAGAAGGTAGACCTTCCCTTAGGGCGGTGATCCCCAACCAGGGACTCGGGGGGAACATGTTGCTCCCCAACCCCTTGGATGTTGCTCTCACTGCCCCCAAACCAGGGAGTTATTTTTGAATTCCTGACTTGGGGGCAAGTTTTGGTTGAATAAAAACAAGATTCCCTACCAAATAAAGCCCCTGTAAGCTGATAGGGTGCATAGAGGCTGCCTAATAGCCAATCACAGCCCTTATTTGGCTCCTCCATGAACTTTTATGGTGCTTGTGTTGCTCCCCAAGTCTTTTTACATTTCACTGTGGCTAACAAGTAAGAAAGGTTGGGGACCCCTGCCTTAGGGACAACCTATATAGTGTATTTAACGACCTCTGAAGTTCAAGGAGCAAAGAGCTTACTCATTTCCCCATTGGTAAATGCCAAGAGTCTTAACACGTTGGAGTTGACATTCGTATAATTGCTCTAATTTGATATCACAAATACCAATCTCCTCTCATTATTTATGTGCAACTCCCAAGAATCACTTTCTCCAATTATTAGGTTACTCGGTTACCTGATCTCTAAATACTTTCCCTATTCCTGAGCTACTATTACAAGACTCACATACCTCGCATACTCTGGATTATTTGGTATTGTTTGGACAGTTCGTCCATATCTATCTCCTGATTCTTCCAGAATTTATGATCAGGTTTCTTCCTTAGGTTATTTCTTCATGGATGGTCACTCCAACAGCAGAAACTTTAAAAACTAAACTGGTAAAGGGGATGGGAGGGTTAAACTATGAGGTTAGACTGTCAGGGTTGGGGTTGTTTTCTCTGGAACAGAGGCGCTTGCCAGGGGACATTAGGATTATAGACAGTGGGAGATATTTTTCCAGTAGAGAAGACAAAGAACCAGAACCTTTTAGAATTCAGGAACTGAAATGGTTCAGTGATGTTCTAGAGCACCCTGTGGCAGGTTCTCCTTAGAGCTGTGGAACATGTAGTGCCTTTCTAGTCATCTGAAAACAAAATGGCAGCTTGCTTCTGTTCAATGTTCTGCTAAAACAGTCTGAGATTAAAAAAATCTGGGTAAAAACAAGCTTTAGGATGGATTTTTTTTCCATCTTATGCCATATAGACAGAGAGAATGCTAAAGCAGAACCAACTAGAATGAAATATTCAATTTTAAAATGCCCATATTGTTTCAAAATATCATGTCAAAACCTTACAATCTATTTTGCCAGCCTGGAACAATTCACACAGTTATTGCTAGACATAGAAGTCACCAGGTACATCAGTGATCCCCAACCAGTGGCTCGGGGGGAACATGTTGCTCCCCAACCCCTTGGATGTTGCTCTCAGTGCCCCCAAACCAGGGAGTTATTTTTGAATTTCTGACTTGGGGGCACATTTTGGTTGAATAAAAAAAGCTGATAGGGTGCATAGAGGCTGCCTAATAGCCAATCACAGCCCTTATTTGGCTCCTCCATGAACTTTTATGGTGCTTGTGTTGCTCCCCAACTCTTTTTACATTTGTCTGTGGCTCATGAGTAAGAAAGGTTGGGGGGCCCTGAGGTAGAAGCACCCACCACCCTGTAGCGCCCTCTGTACTTGGCACACACTATTGCTTCTACAGTAAATGGCCCCCAGCCTTTGTGGTTCCACCATTCAGTGACCCCCAACATATTGGTTGAAACTGCCCGGTGTTTTCTCTTGCAGCTTCTTCTCTTTCCTGCATAACCTGCTCTGAGAAGAATGCCACGACTTGCCAAGGACCGAGCATGCCATGTAACAATACCGGGGCACAATGCGGCTCGTTATTGGTATCCATGACGACAGGTAATTTGATGTTTATTTATAACTTTATATGATTGCTGTCTGGCAATTAATAATGGTCAGAACATCTGTCCAATTTGTTATGTTTAGGACTTTTCTCCTACAATTTCAATCCGGAACGTACGATCAATATCAGAACGTTTGTCGAAAGACGGATAAAACCTGCACATGTATTAAAACTCGATATTATCTAATTTTTTGTCATTTTTCAAACTCGACTTTTCACTGCAAAAACTCGATTTTTTTCGAATAGTCGCGGTGAAACCTCGACTTTTGTAGCGTCAAAAATCCGAAACCTCCAAAGTTTTGCGGCAAAAGAACGATCCCCAAGGAACGGGACTTCTGCCGTTGACTTCTACATAAACTCGGCAAGTTTAACCTGACGGATTTTTGGCTTCTGATTGTTAGCCATTTAGACGCATAGTAAATCTCGAAAAAGTAGTATCGTTTTTGAGAAAAAAAAATCCGATGGTTAGTAAATGGGCCCCTATATGGGTATTGTTACAATTGTTACAATCTTTTATGTAATGGGTCTTCTCCAATCCTGGGGTGTAGGACAAAAGCTCCTCCCTTTGGCCTATCCTACAGCCCTGACTAATTTTACTCCTTATTTCTTGTTCTTAGATGGACAAACTCTGTGGCAAGTTGGCCGAGGATGTTTCCAGCAGGAGCAGTGCAACCAACCTATGGTTTTACGAATCTATAACTCCACAGGCAAGCAGGTTGTGTCCTGTTGTTCTGAAGACAATTGCACTCCCCCTGATCAAACATGTAAGTACCTACGTGCTCCTTATAAAAGTTGCTTGCTGAAGGCCAAGCCATAGGCAGAAGCTAAAGAGTTGAGAGCCCTCTTACTATACTGGTGCCATGGGCAATGATAAGTAACCAAAAATGAGGCGTTGGGCTCTCTGGGAACCCTCAAACTGGCCAACAAAAATGCCATTAAAAGTTGATAAAATCATCTCGCAAAGCCTTGCGCGTTTCGTGTCTAGCTGACACTTAATCATAGGCTTTGGACAATCATAGGCATCATGGACAATACTGTCCATGATGGAATCGGCCAGTGATGAGCAAGTGTTTGCAGCCAGAAGTAAAGATAGGCTGAAAGAATCATTAGATATATCAACAGCAGTAGGAAAAATATAACTTTTTGTAAAATAGATCTTCCAATAGAGGGAATTAGTGCAGGACTTCCTACAGCAGCAGAAGAAGGCTACATCTATAGAGGTATCAAAGTTAGTAGTGTATTGTACTGCTGCGCTGCAAGTTGGAGTGATATCCCCCCCAGTCACCCCCAGCAGCCGATCAGCAGAACAATGGGAAGGGAGCAAGATAGCAGCTCCCAGTAGGTATCAGAATAGCACTCAATAGTAAGAAATCCAAGTCCGGCTTGGGACTCCTCCAGTTACATGGGAGTAGGAGAAACAATAGGTTAGCTGAAAGCAGTTCTAATGTGTAGCGCTGGCTCCTTCTGAAAGCTCAGACTCAGGCACACTTTACTGCTGCGCTGCAAGTTGGAGTGATATCCCCCCCCTCACCCCCAGCAGCCGATCAGCAGAACAATGGGAAGGGGGCAAGATAGCAGCTCCCAGTAGGTATCAGAATAGCACTCAATAGTAAGAAATCCAAGTCCGGCTTGGGACTCCTCCAGTTACATGGGAGTAGGAGAAACAATAGGTGAGCTGAAAGCAGTTCTAATGTGTAGCGCTGGCTGAAAGCTCAGACTCAGGCACACTTTACTGCTGCGCTGCAAGTTGGAGTGATACCCCCCCCCCCCTCACCCCCAGCAGCCGATCAGCAGAACAATGGGAAGGGAGCAAGATAGCAGCTCCCAGTAGGTATCAGAATATCACTCAATAGTAAGAAATCCAAGTCCGGCTTGGGACTCCTCCAGTTACATGGGAGTAGGAGAAACAATAGGTTAGCTGAAAGCAGTTCTAATGTGTAGCGCTGGCTGAAAGCTCAGACTCAGGCACAAGGCACTGAGATGGCGCCTACACACCAATATTACAGCTACAAATACATTTGTTGGTACAAGAATAAAAGGTTAAATGGCAGAGGGAATTATTTGCTGTGTAACAGTGTCATTTAGAAATAAAAAGTACCCCATAAAATCATGGCAGTATCCGTTTAACTATGCATCCAGCCAGCTAAAAATCCAAATCTGACAATTCTGGCACGGTACTTTAAAGCTAATTAGCTGAATTGCTGAGCGCTTTATGGGAATGACAAGGTGCTGTTGGACTGCAGCCCAATGAAACCGAGTGCGGCACGCTGGCCCTCAGCCAGTTTGTTTCATGACTCGGAAACTTAATGTACGGCTGCTCCTGTGGGAAAGTGCACTCACTAACCTTCATTAATATTTATTAAAGGTTTCTGAGAACTTCAGGTGTTGGACACGTGGGTGCGGCGCTGAGAAACACTCTTACCTTGTGCTATCTCCTATACAATTGCCCATAGCTCTAACAACAGGGGGAAGATTTATTAAATGTCAGAGTTACACTATACTGAGGGTGTTGTGCAACTGCACCTCTCTTGCTGCTATACAGAAAAATGAAAACAGAGGGCGCCAGAGGTTCTTGCAAATAACAAGTGTTTATTAAAAACCCATAGGGTTACTCACAATACAGCTTCTCAGAGGCCAGTTGTACAGGCAACATCCCATACAGAGTGTAACACAGACTGACACTCCCCTGAGTACAGACTTGGCAGGAATCTCACTGCCCCTCTGCCCCACCCCATAATGGATCCCTCAGGGAATTCTCTATCCTGATTCCCTATTCACTGGGATCCCTACACTGCAGGCAATATGGCCTGGGAGAGATACCTCCAATCTGACTCTCCTATGTAGGAGCTCAGAACTGCTCTTTCTAGCTCAGCCCTAACTGCCTTACACCCCTAGAGTGGTACTGGTACGGGGGCCCAACCCTAACTGCCTTACACCCCTAGAGTGGTACTGGTACGGGGGCCCAACCCTAACTGCCTTACACCCCTAGAGTGGTACTGGTACGGGGGCCCAACCCTAACTGCCTTACACCCCTAGAGTGGTACTGGTACGGGGGCCCAACCCTAACTGCCTTACACCCCTAGAGTGGTACTGGTACGGGGGCCCAACCCTAACTGCCTTACACCCCTAGAGTGGTACTGGTACGGGGGCCCAACCCTAACTGCCTTACACCCCTAGAGTGGTACTGGTATAGGGGCCCAACACTAACTGCCTTACACCCCTAGAGTGGTACTGGTATGGGGGCTCAGCCCTAACTGCCTTACACCCCTAGAGTGGTACTGGTACGGGGGCCCAACCCTAACTGCCTTACACCCCTAGAGTGGTACTGGTACGGGGGCCCAACCCTAACTGCCTTACACCCCTAGAGTGGTACTATACAGGGGCCCAACTCTAACTGCCTTACACCCCTAGAGTGGTACTATACAGGGGCCCAACCCTAACTGCCTTACACCCCTAGAGTGGTACTATACAGGGGCCCAACCCTAACTGCCTTACACCCCTAGAGTGGTACTATACAGGGGCCCAACCCTAACTGCCTTACACCCCTAGAGTGGTACTATACAGGGGCCCAACTCTAACTGCCTTACACCCCTAGAGTGGTACTATACAGGGGCCCAACCCTAACTGCCTTACACCCCTAGAGTGGTACTATACAGGGGCCCAACCCTAACTGCCTTACACCCCTAGAGTGGTACTATACAGGGGCCCAACCCTAACTGCCTTACACCCCTAGAGTGGTACTATACAGGGGCCCAACCCTAACTGCCTTACACCCCTAGAGTGGTAATGGTACGGGGGCTACACCTGCCCCTATCTAATGCCTCATCCATGGGGCCCTGTTACCCGACTTTAACTCAGCCTGTGCCCCAGGCTCCCAACAACACCCACCCTGTTCCTGAGATGGAAGCAAATTCCTTTATATATATATTAAAGTGGCCACCCTACCTGCTAGCCAATAGCATCCATATGTTATTGAACTTACTCAGATTTAATGACCATATATCTCTTACAGTAGAGGACCAGAAACAATTCCAGGGAATGTATTAGTATCACTAGCCTCTCCCCCTTTTTATCCCAAAGTAACCAAATGGGGTCCATTGGGATTGTTCAGAGAGAATCTTCTAGTCTATGGCACCGTAAGTTTAAATTCCGAAACGACAGATGTCTGTTGAAGTGAAGATGAGCAAATATGACCCATTTTGGTTCCATTCTTGTTGAATAAATCACATAAAGTTGTTATTTTGAAACTTCATAAATCCACTGAAGGAGCATTTGCTATGAGTTTCTTTACTGCTATTCTTATGGGGCCATTTCTCATTGCCCAAATTTTTCACCAATTCCTTCTGGAATAATGACGCTTGATTCATAGGATGGTCCTGAAATGGACTCTACTGTCCCCCTATCAAACAGGCCATTGCTTCCCCCTGAATCCCCTTCTCTATGCGCTTTGGTCTTGTACCATAACAGCGCCCCCTGCCTTGCTGGATGTTTTACAACCAAAACTGCTCCACCCTTCCCTGCTATGCATAGAGCTGCTGCCCTTTCCCACTGCCAAAGTTGGACTGGGCCACTGGGGCATCAGGAAAAAACCCAGCCCTAGTGAGCCCCAGCGGGCCAGACCCGAACCCCCCAGGGTGCTCCCATGATCCGCAAGTCTCCCTCCCCCGATACACCGTAGGTGAGTTTCATTTAGGCATGTACAGAGGAGGGGGTCGGAGGGTATTGGGGGCTCCTGCGGGGGGGGGGGTGTGAAGGCAGCAGGGGCAAATGGGGGGTGCAGGGGCCCCTGAGGCAGAAGCCTCGGTGGGCCCTGTACCCCCCAGTCCAAACCTGACTGTGCCCAAAGGCAGAAATGGCAGGATAACCCCCAGTATATTCCCAAATAGATATAGGGGTGCAGCTCTGGCATTTATACCCCCCACCAGGGGTCCTGATCTGAGCCGCCCCCCTGCAGACCACTGCCTATTAGCATCCCATTATTTATATAAATCATTTATTACAATTAAAAATGAAAAAAATCTGATGTTGATCCTTCTCGCTTACAGTACCAGTCGATAACAACCAGCCCAACGGCATAACCTGCCCAACCTGTTTTTCCGTACAACCTAACGACTGTTCTACCGGGGATACGATAAATTGTGCCGGAGATGAGACCCAGTGCTTCTCACAAACCTTTACTGTGTCAGGTAAATACAGAGCAACATCAGAACCCTGGGAGCTTTTATATTCTACTATTATGTATATATTTTTTTCAAGGTTTACTTACCCTTTAAAGAACATGCAAACCATGAAGACTTCATAAGTGTTTCCAGTAGGTGGTGCTGGTGTTACAGAATCCATTGTACAGGTATAGGACCTGTTATCCAGAATGCTCGGGACCAAGGGTATTCCAGATAAGGGGTCTTTCTGTAATTTGGATCTCCATACCTAAAGTCTACTAACAAATCAATAAAACTTTATAAACCCAATAGGGCTGTTCTGCCCCAATAAGGGGTAATTATATCTTAGTTGGGATCAAGTACAGGTACTGTTTTATTATTACAGAGAAAAGGGAATCATTTAACCATTAAATAAACCCAATAGGGCTGTTCTGCCCCAATAAGGGGTAATTATATCTTAGTTGGGATCAAGTACAGGTACTGTTTTATTATTACAGAGAAAAGGGAATCATTTAACCATTAAATAAACCCAATAGGGCTGTTCTGCCCCCAATAAGGGGTAATTATATCTTAGTTGGGATCAAGTACAGGTACTGTTTTATTATTACAGAGAAAAGGGAATCATTTAACCATTAAATAAACCCAATAGGGCTGTTCTGCCCCCAATAAGGGGTAATTATATCTTAGTTGGGATCAAGTACAGGTACTGTTTTATTATTACAGAGAAAAGGGAATCATTTAACCATGAAATAAACCCAATAGGGCTGTTCTGCCCCAATAAGGGGTAATTATATCTTAGTTGGGATCAAGTACAGGTACTGTTTTATTATTACAGAGAAAAGGGAATCATTTAACCATTAAATAAACCCAATAGGGCTGTTCTGCCCCCAATAAGGGGTAATTATATCTTAGTTGGGATCAAGTACAGGTACTGTTTTATTATTACAGAGAAAAGGGAATCATTTAACCATGAAATAAACCCAATAGGGCTGTTCTGCCCCCAATAAGGGGTAATTATATCTTAGTTGGGATTAAGTACAATTAATCTGCTACTTAACTTTTCATTTTCATAATTACTCTATTCTATTTTTTTATTTTCTTTTAGATATTTGAAGTAGTAAAACACAACTAGAAATTATATTCATGAGCTTTTTAGATCAACTTGCCCTTTGTAAGATTTGCATTAAAGACCAAGTATTAATGACGCCTTTACTCTCCCAGCAGGACCCCCAACAGGAGTGACTGCAGTCTCTTTACAAGGTTGCGCCAATGGAAATCTCTGCACGTACGGCAATTACACCCTGAGCAGCGCATCATATAACGTAACCAACAGCATTTTCTGCTCCAATATTACTAGCAACTCAACCGCCAATGGGAACGCTGGAAACTCAACGAGCTATTTTACAACCCCCAATGGGAACACTGGAAACACGATGAGTTATTCTGCAACCACCAATGGAAATGATATAAATGCAGCCGGGCCCTTTGATGCCAATAACACCATGGGATATACATCTAACACTCCCGTTACTGTCAGTAGTGATATTAAGGATGAGAATCCTGCTGATGGCTGCAGTGGACTTCAGGGCCACGTTCTATTGCCTGCCGCTGCTCTGCTTCTACTGATGAACCTGTTATCGTAAACACAGTCAGGGCCCGTGAATAATGCCCCAGGGTGGGTACAATCTGTCGGAATCAATAGCATCCAATCAGAACTCTGCTATAATTAAGGTCTTAGACCAGTCAAAGCACTCACAGAAACGCTGCACTGAGTCCTCTATCAAAAGAAACACAGGATTTCTTGTCTCCTTTTGTGTAAACATGTTCTTCTGTGTCAGACTTCCTCTCTTTTAGGGCTCATTCAGGTTTGGGACTTGAGTCTGCTCAGTTCTCTCCTGCTCCCCCCTTCCATAAGAATGCATAAGAACTCTCTACCCCCTCCCTTAGGAATGTGTGATCTGAGCTTCCAATGGCGATAACTGCAGCAGGAAGCTACCAAGACCAAGCTAAAATGGCAGCTGCTCAAAGGAAGCGTCTAGGGTTGTTACTCAGGTATAGTAAAGCTTTCTGCAGAATATAGTGTTCTAGGTGGCACTTAAATATAGGGTTCTAGGTGGCACTAATGTGGCATATCTATTGGCAGTAAAATGCCAAAATGACTTTCCTTCTCCTTAACCTGGTTGCTATGGGTTACTACACTGGAGCAGCTTTTGCCTAATTTACAAAAAAAAAAAAAACATAAATAAAAAAAGTTAAAAACACTGTTCATAAGAGGGAGAATTGTTCTTTAGGGCAAACTCAGAAGTTTGATATGGTTATTCCGCTTTCAGTCACACAGTTACTATAATATTTTATATTTGGGGCAAATTCTAGGTGTGGCTCCGGCGGGAGTATATAAGGCTCCCTATACTGTGAAAGGATTCGCTGAGTGACCCCTACACAGCCAATTAGATGGTTGCTTTCCAAACAGGTGACCGACACCATCGAACCTGGGCACTTGGGGCTCAGCAGGAAACAATGGAAGGGTCCCGGCTTCATTTAATTCAATACAATTAGCGTAGCCGCCTCGAGCCTATACATTTATTGATAACCAATTGGATTGTTGCTTCAGGGGCAGAGCTAATGACTTGACCTGAATTGGTTTATATTTGGGTGCTATTTAAGGGGATATTGGTTAATGGCACGTGGCTAAAAAGGGTGCTCCCCAAACCCTTGGGTCAGTGATCCCCAACAAGGGGCTCGGGGGTAACATGTCCCCCTTTGATGTTGCTCCCAGTGGCCTCAAAGTAGGTGCCATTTTTACATTTCTGGCTTGGAGGCAAGTTTTGGAAGCCCAGAGACACAGTTTTACCCCAAGCAGAACCTCCTGCAGGCCAGCAGACCCCATGGGACTACCAACAGCCAATCATAGCCCTTATTTGGCACCCCCAAATAACTGTTTTCATGCTTGTGTGGCTCCCCAACACTTTTTACATCTGTGTGTGGCTCACAAGTAAAACAGGTTGGGGATCCCTGGCTTGGAGGCAAGTTTGGGCGGCATAAAAACCAGGGGTACTGCCAAACAGAGCCTCCTTTATGCTGCCAGTTCATATAGGGGCTACCAAATAGCCAATCACAGCCCCCAGTCATGACTGTGACTGACAAAGGTGAACATTTTTGCTCTGTGAGGCTACAATTTTATTGTTATTGTTGTTCTTGATTCCTTATCTTTTTATTAAATCCCTCTCCTATTCATATTCCAGTCTCTCATTCAAACAACTCCCTGGTTGCTATGGTAATTTGAACCCTAGCAACCAGATAACTGCAGAGTTGTTGAACAAAAAGCAAAATAATGAATAAAGTAAAAAATAATAAAAAAAAATGAAGACCACATTAGTTTGAGTTATACAGGAGGCTACAGGGTTACAGAGAGGGGTCCGCTGAGACTGAAGCCCACTTTACTGGCTATCCAGTGTCCTGCAGATTACATTACATTAACATTTATTTATAAAGCACCAACATATTCCGCAGCGCTGTACAATAAGTGGGTTCCATACATTGGACATACAGAGTAACATATAAAGCAATCAATAACCGATACAGGAGGTGAAGGGAGCCCTGCCCAAAAGAGCTTACACTCTACATTATTATTATTAACATTTATTTATAAAGCGCCAACATATCCCGCAGCGCTGTACAATAAGTGGGTTACATACATTGGACATACAGAGTAACATATAAAGCAATCAATAACCGATACAGGAGGTGAAGGGAGCCCTGCCCAAAAGAGCTTACACTCTACATTATTATTATTATTAACATTTATTTATAAAGCGCCAACATATCCCGCAGCGCTGTACAAACGTGGGTTCCATACATTGGGCATACAGAGTAACATATAAAGCAATCAGTAACCGATACAAGAGGTGAAGAGGGCCCTGCCCAAAAGAGCTTACAATCTACAAGGATCAGTGAATACTCCCTGCTGATTGGCTGCAGTTCAAGCCAATGACGCACCTTTCATTATATTGCACCCTATGGACAGGATACATTATGGAGATCAATAAAGCTTTCTGCAACAATTACATTGTGTCCTTAGGTTTAATTTATCATCTATGAAAAAGCCATTATGTAGATGGACATTCCCCTCCAGCTTCAAAGGCAGAATTAATATTGCACTTATCTCTACAATCTGCGCAGACGCCTTCCATAATGAGTCCTAGGCTGGGATTCTGACTCCAGAAGCTCTGTACCTCGTGCCAAATTAATATTTACCTATAAATAAAGAGAATATATAATTACAACCATCAGCTGAATTCATTACAGGCCTGTGCTTTATACAAGATAACAGTAGAGTAATTGCTATGAGACTATACTCTTCTCTCAGCTTGGGGGGGTTCTGTCCCTTTACTCATCCGAGTAAGTATCCTGTGCAAGTAGCAAAGGTGTAACCTCTATTTCAGCTCAATAGCTGCCTTCCCAGACTGGTACCAGTAGAACATGGGCTATACTGGGCTCTCTTACCCAGAATGGGCCTTCGCTAAGTGGAAGAGGAAGGTGAGGGTGTTGTACAACTACACCTCTCTTGCTGCTATACTGAAAAATAAAGACAGAGGGCGCCAGAGGTTCTTGCAAATAACAAAATAGCAAGTGTTTATTGAACCCCACAGGGTTACCCCACTCCGCCAGGAAGGGCAGTGGGGTAGCAACAAAGGAGGGCAGGGGGAATCGGGATTAGCGGGGCCTCCAGATTTTTTCCCGGTGTCTCGTCAGTCTGACCCTGCTGGTGTTGGAAAACTACAGTACATATCCACCATCCACCATGTTCCGCACACCTTTTATGTGTCCTGCTGTTCTTCTTGGTTGTGTTCCATTCTATACCATGTCACCACTCCCATAAGCCCTTATTTTTAACAAATGTTTGTTAATCATCAAAAGTAGAAATTGCTGCAGCCCTGTCTGTCCTTCCTGACTCCAAGATGGCAATCGGACCAGTCCCTGGGGCAACTTGTACTGAGAGCTATCTCCCCTACCCCTGTATTCCCTCACTTGTACTGAGAGCTATCTCCCCTACCCCTGTATTCCCTCACTTGTACTGAGAGCTATCTCCCCTACCCCTGTATTCCCTCACTTGTACTGAGAGCTATCCCCCCTACCCCTGTATTCCCTCACTTGTACTGAGAGCTATCTCCCCCTACCCCTGTATTCCCTCACTTGTACTGAGAGCTATCCCCCCTACCCCTGTATTCCCTCACTTGTACTGAGAGCTATCCCCCTACCCCTATATTCCCTCACTTGTACTGAAAGCTATCTCCCCCTACCCCTGTATTCCCTCCACTTGTACTGAGAGCTATCCCCCTACCCCTGTATTCCCTCACTTGTACTGAGAGCTATCTCTCCTACCCCTGTACTTCCCTCACTTGTACTGAGAGCTATCTCCCCTACCCCTGTATTCCCTCACTTGCACTGAGAGCTATCCCCCCTACCCCTGTATTCCCTCACTTGTACTGAGAGCTATCTCCCCTACCCCTGTATTCCCTCACTTGTACTGAGAGCTATCCCCCCTACCCCCTGTATTCCCTCACTTGTACTGAGAGCTATCCCCCCTACCCCCTGTATTCCCTCACTTGTACTGAGAGCTATCTCCCCTACCCCTGTATTCCTCACTTGTACTGAGAGCTATCTCCCCTACCCCTGTATTCCCTCACTTGTACTGAGAGCTATCCCCCCTTACCCCTGTATTCCCTCACTTGTACTGAGAGCTATCCCCCCTACCCTGTATTCCCTCACTTGTACTGAGAGCTATCCCCCCTCCCCTGTATTCCCTCACTTGTACTGAGAGCTATCTCCCCTACCCCTGTATTCCCTCACTTGTACTGAGAGCTATCCCCCCTACCCCTGTATTCCCTCACTTGTACTGAGAGCTATCTCCCCTACCCCTGTATTCCCTCACTTGTACTGAGAGCTATCCCCCTACCCCTGTATTCCCTCACTTGTACTGAGAGCTATCCCCCCTACCCCTGTATTCCCTCACTTGTACTGAGAGCTATCTCCCCATACCCCTGTATTCCCTCACTTGTACTGAGAGCTATCTCCCCTACCCCTGTATTCCCTCACTTGTACTGAGAGCTATCTCCCCTACCCCTGTATTCCCTCACTTGTACTGAGAGCTATCCCCTACCCCTGTATTCCCCACTTGTACTGAGTCCCTACCTTCCCTCACTTGTACTGAGAGCTATCTCCCCTACCCCTGTATTCCCTCACTTGTACTGAGAGCTATCTCCCCTACCCCTGTATTCCCTCACTTGTACTGAGAGCTATCTCCCCTACCCCTGTATTCCCTCACTTGTACTGAGAGCTATCTCCCCTACCCCTGTATTCCCTCACTTGTACTGAGAGCTATCCCCCTACCCCTGTATTCCCTCACTTGTACTGAGAGCTATCTCCCCTACCCCTGTATTCCCTCACTTGTACTGAGAAGCTATCTCCCCTACCCCTGTATTCCCTCACTTGTACTGAGAGCTATCCCCCCTACCCCTGTATTCCCTCACTTGTACTGAGAGCTATCCCCCCCTACCCCTGTATTCCCTCACTTGTACTGAGAGCTATCTCCCCTACCCCTGTATTCCCTCACTTGTACTGAGAGCTATCCTCTCCTACCCCTGTATTCCCTCACTTGTACTGAGAGCTATCTCCCTACCCCTGTATTCCCTCACTTGTACTGAGAGCTATCCCCCCTACCCCTGTATTCCCTCACTTGTACTGAGAGCTATCTCCCCTACCCCTGTATTCCCTCACTTGTACTGAGAGCTATCTCCCCTACCCCTGTATTCCCCTCACTTGTACTGAGAGCTATCTCCCCATACCCCTGTATTCCCTCACTTGTACTGAGAGCTATCTCCCCTACCCCTGTATTCCCTCACTTGTACTGAGAGCTATCTCCCCTACCCCTGTATTCCCTCACTTGTACTGAGAGCTATCTCCCATACCCCTGTATTCCCTCACTTGTACTGAGAGCTATCTCCCCTACCCCTGTATTCCCTCACTTGTACTGAGAGCTATCTCCCCTACCCCTGTATTCCCTCACTTGTACTGAGAGCTATCTCCCATACCCCTGTATTCCCTCACTTGTACTGAGAGCTATCTCCCATACCCCTGTATTCCCTCACTTGTACTGAGAGCTATCTCCCCTACCCCTGTATTCCCTCACTTGTACTGAGAGCTATCTCCCCTACCCCTGTATTCCCTCACTTGTACTGAGAGCTATCTCCCCTACCCCTGTATTCCCTCACTTGTACTGAGAGCTATCTCCCATACCCCTGTATTCCCTCACTTGTACTGAGAGCTATCCCCCTACCCCTGTATTCCCTCACTTGTACTGAGAGCTATCTCCCCTACCCCTGTATTCCCTCACTTGTACTGAGAGCTATCCCCCCTACCCCTGTATTCCCTCACTTGTACTGAGAGCTATCCCCCATACCCCTGTATTCCCTCACTTGTACTGAGAGCTATCTCCCCTACCCCTGTATTCCCTCACTTGTACTGAGAGCTATCTCCCCTACCCCTGTATTCCCTCACTTGTACTGAGAGCTATCCCCCTACCCCTGTATTCCCTCACTTGTACTGAGAGCTATCTCCCCTACCCCTGTATTCCCTCACTGTACTGAGAGCTATCTCCCATACCCCTGTATTCCCCTCACTTGTACTGAGGCTATCTCCCCTACCCCTGTATTCCCTCACTTGTACTGAGAGCTATCTCCCCTACCCCTGTATTCCCTCACTTGTACTGAGAGCTATCTCCCCTACCCCTGTATTCCCTCACTTGTACTGAGAGCTATCTCCCTACCCCCTGTATTCCCTCACTTGTACTGAGAGCTATCCCCTCCCCTGTATTCCCTCACTTGTACTGAGAGCTATCTCCCCTACCCCTGTATTCCCTCACTTGTACTGAGAGGCTATCCCCCCACCCCTGTATTCCCTCACTTGTACTGAGAGCTATCTCCCATACCCCTGTATTCCTCACTTGTACTAAGAGCTATCCCCCTACCCCTGTATTTCCCTCACTTGTACTGAGAGCTATCCCCCTACCCCTGTATTCCCTCACTTGTACTGAGAGCTATCTCCCCTACCCCTGTATTCCCTCACTTGTACTGAGAGCTATCTCCCCTACCCCTGTATTCCCTCACTTGTACTGAGAGCTATCTCCCCTACCCCTGTATTCCCTCACTTGTACTGAGAGCTATCCCCCCTACCCCTGTATTCCCTCACTTGTACTGAAGCTATCCCCCTACCCTGTATTCCCTCACTTGTACTGAGAGCTATCTCCCCTACCCCTGTATTCCCTCACTTGTACTGAGAGCTATCTCCCCTAACCCCTGTATTCCCTCACTTGTACTGAGAGCTATCCCCCCTACCCCTGTATTCCCTCACTTGTACTGAGAGCTATCCCCCTACCCCCTGTATTCCCTCACTTGTACTGAGAGCTATCTCCCTACCCCTGTATTCCCTCACTTGTACTGAGAGCTATCTCCCATACCCCCTGTATTCCCTCACTTGTACTGAGAGCTATCTCCCCTACCCCTGTATTCCCTCACTTGTACTGAAGAGCTATCCCCTACCCCTGTATTCCCTCACTTGTACTGAGAGCTATCCCCCCTACCCCTGTATTCCCCACTTTGTACTGAGAGCTATCTCCCCTACCCCTGTATTCCTTCACTTGTACTGAGAGCTATCTCCCATAACCCTGTATTCCCTCACTTGTACTGAGAGCTATCCCCCTACCCCTGTATTCCCTCATTGTACTGAGAGCTATCTCCCACACCCCTGTATTCCCTCACTTGTACTGAGACTATCCCCCCTTACCCCTGTATTTCCTCACTTGTACTGAGAGCTATCCCCCTACCCCTGTATTCCTCACTTGTACTGAGGCTATCTCCCCATAACCCTGTATTCCTCACTTGTACTGAGAGCTATCCCCCCTACCCCTGTATTCTTCACTTGTACTGAGAGCTATCTCCCACTACCCCTGTATTCCCTCACTTGTACTGAGAGCTATCTCCCCTACCCCTGTATTCCCTCACTTGTACTGAGAGCTATCCCCCATACCCCTGTATTCCCTCACTTGTACTGAGAGCTATCTCCCCTACCCCTGTATTCCCTCACTTGTACTGAGAGCTATCTCCCCTACCCCTGTATTCCCTCACTTGTACTGAGAGCTATCTCCCCTACCCCTGTATTCCCTCACTTGTACTAAGAGCTATCCCCTACCCCTGTATTCCACTTGTACTGAGAGTATCCCCCTACCCTGTATTCCCTCACTTGTACTGAGAGCTATCCCCCATACCCCTGTATTCCCTCACTTGTACTGAGAGCTATCCCCCTACCCCTGTATTCCCTCACTTGTACTGAGAGCTATCTCCCCTACCCCTGTATTCCCTCACTTGTACTGAGAGCTATCCCCCTACCCCTGTATTCCCTCACTTGTACTGAGAGCTATCCCCCCTACCTGTATTCCCTCACTTGTACTGAGAAGCTATCCCACCTACCCCCTGTATTCCCCTCACTTGTACTGAGAGCTATCCCACCTACCCCTGTATTCCCTCACTTGTACTGAGAGCTATCCCCCTACCCTGTATTCCCTCACTTGTACTGAGAGCTATCCCCCTACCCCTGTATTCCCTCACTTGTACTGAGAGCTATCCCCCCTACCCCTGTATTCCCTCACTTGTACTGAGAGCTATCCCCCCTACCCCTGTATTCCCTCACTTGTACTGGAGCTATCCCCTCCCTGTATCCCTCCTTGTACTGAAGCTATCCCCCCTACCCCTGTATTCCCTCACTTGTACTGAGAGCTATCCCCCCTACCCCTGTATTCCCTCACTTGTACTGAGAGCTATCCCCCCTACCCCTGTATTCCCTCACTTGTACTGAGAGCTATCTCCCCCTACCCCTGTATTCCCTCACTTGTACTGAGAGCTATCCCCCCTACCCCTGTATTCCCTCACTTGTACTGAGAGCTATCCCCCCTACCCCTGTATTCCCTCACTTGTACTGAGAGCTATCCCCCCTACCCCTGTATTCCCTCACTTGTACTGAGAGCTATCTCCCCTACCCCTGTATTCCCTCACTTGTACTGAGAGCTATCTCCCCTACCCCTGTATTCCCTCACTTGTACTGAGAGCTATCTCCCCTACCCCTGTATTCCCTCACTTGTACTGAGAGCTATCCCCCCTACCCCTGTATTCCCTCACTTGTACTGAGAGCTATCTCCCCTACCCCTGTATTCCCTCACTTGTACTGAGAGCTATCCCCCCTACCCCTGTATTCCCTCACTTGTACTGAGAGCTATCCCCCCTACCCCTGTATTCCTCACTTGTACTGAGAGCTATCCCCCCTACCCCTGTATTCCCTCACTTGTACTGAGAGCTATCTCCCCTACCCCTGTATTCCCTTCACTTGTACTGAGAGCTATCCCCCCTACCCCTGTATTCCCTCACTTGTACTGAGAGCTATCCCCCCTACCCCTGTATTCCCTCACTTGTACTGAGAGCTATCCCCCCTACCCCTGTATTCCCTCACTTGTACTGAGAGCTATCTCCCCTACCCCTGTATTCCCTCACTTGTACTGAGAGCTATCTCCCCTACCCCTGATCCCTCACTGTACTGAGAGCTATTCCCCTACCCCTGTATTCCCTCACTTGTACTGAGAGCTATCTCCCCTACCCCTGTATTCCCTCACTTGTACTGAGAGCTATCTCCCCTACCCCTGTATTCCCTCACTTGTACTGAGAGCTATCCCCCCTACCCCTGTATTCCCTCACTTGTACTGAGAGCTATCTCCCCTACCCCTGTATTCCCTCACTTGTACTGAGAGCTATCTCCCCTACCCCTGTATTCCCTCACTTGTACTGAGAGCTATCCCCCTACCCCTGTATTCCCTCACTGTACTGAGAGCTATCCCCCCTACCCCTGTATTCCCTCACTTGTACTGAGAGCTATCTCCCCTACCCCTGTATTCCCTCACTTGTACTGAGAGCTATCTCCCCTACCCCTGTATTCCCTCACTTGTACTGAGAGCTATCTCCCCTACCCCTGTATTCCCTCACTTGTACTGAGAGCTATCTCCCCTACCCCTGTATTCCCTCACTTGTACTGAGAGCTATCTCCCCTACCCCTGTATTCCCTCACTTGTACTGAGAGCTATCCCCCCTACCCCTGTATTCCCTCACTTGTACTGAGAGCTATCTCCCCTACCCCTGTATTCCCTCACTTGTACTGAGAGCTATCTCCCCTACCCCTGTATTCCCTCACTTGTACTGAGGGCTATCCCCCCTACCCCGTGTATTCCCCTCACTTGTACGTGAGAGCTAGGCCCCCCTACCCCTGTATCCCTCGCACTTGATACTGAAGAAGCTATCTCCCCTACCCCTGTATTCCCTCACTTGTACTGAGAGGCTATCTCCCCTACCCCTGTATTCCCTCACTAGTGTACTGAGACGCTATCTCCCCTACCCCTGTATTCCCTCACTTGTACTGAGAGCTATCTCCCCTACCCCTGGTATTCCCTCACTTGTACTGAGAGCTATCTCCCCTAACCCCTGTATTCACCTCACTTGTACTGAAGAGCTATCCTCCCTACCCCTGTATTCCCTGCACTTGTACTGAGAGCTATCCCCCCTACCCCTGTATTCCCTCACTTGTACTGGAGCTATGCTCCCTACCCCTGTATTCCCTCACTGACTGAGAGCTATCTCCCATACCCCTGTATTCCCTCACTTGTACTGAGATCTATCTCCCATACCCCTGTATTCCCTCACTTGTACTGAGATCTATCTCCCATACCCCTGTATTCCCTCACTTGTACTGAGAGCTATCTCCCCCTACCCCTGTATTCCCTCACTTGTACTGAGAGCTATCTCCCCTACCCCTGTATTCCCTCACTTGTACTGAGATCTATCTCCCCTACCCCTGTATTCCCTCACTTGTACTGAGAGCTATCTCCCCTACCCCTGTATTCCCTCACTTGTACTGAGATCTATCTCCCCTACCCCTGTATTCCCTCACTTGTACTGAGATCTATCTCCCCTACCCCTGTATTCCCTCACTTGCTAAATACCCACCCAACCCCTTCTTGTACCTATATAATGTATCAGCCAGTACGACTGATTCGGGGAGGGAATCCCACAACCTCACAGCTCTCACTGTAACAAACCCTTTCTGAATATTTAACCGGAACCTCCCTTCTTCTAAACGGAGTGGGTGCCCTCGTGCCCGTTGGAAGGCCCTACTGGTAAATAAAACATTAGAGAGGTTATTATATGATCCCCTTATATATTTATACATAGTTATCATATCACCCCTTAAGCGCCCCTTCCCCAGTGTAAACAGACCCAACTGGGCCAGACTTTCCCCATAACTGAGACTTCCCATACCCTTTACCAGCTTAGTTGCCCTTCTCTGGACCCTCTCTAACTCAATAATGTCCAGTCTGGCACTGAAGCTTCTTGCTTTCAATATCTGGAACATTGTAGTGTTTTTCTAAATTATTTTCCCCAATCCCAAGCAAGTCTGAATTAGACCTCTTTTGCCTTAAGGAAACCTCTTATTGCCAATATATCACCACGTTGGCTTATTGAACTGCCACTGCTGGGATAAATGCCAATGGCAAAATGGGTAGAACTGATTTATGAACTTTTTAATTGGCTGTTTGCTTAATTTTCTCTAATAACTTCTAATGGAGACTATAAGATCAGAAAGCTCAGTAATGTAAATAAGGGAAGCGACAGAACAAGCCGACAAAGAGAGACGCCAACGCCACGTTCCACCATCCCTCAGTCTGGGCCACACATCAGCCACCTTATAAAGCCTCAGGTTCGTAAGGTTCCAGAGAAGCTTTGGATCGGTTCTTACAAGCGGTAAGAGAAACCCAGACCTTTTACAATGACATTAAAACAGTTCTTTGTTATAGCATATTGTAAATCATTTGCGACCCGGAGTATTTCTTCCGTAGGAAATTGTATCCTTCATTTTTGCTTATTCAGCAATTACCGTCTTTTTCAGATCTGCCGGCAAAACCAAGAGGATGAAGAACTTTGGTGCAGTGGGACTTGTGATAATATTCGGTAAGATTTCAAGATCATTTTGCAATTATGAATTGCTTGGTTATTTTATTAGACTGTTACATCTAATAACTTTAGATATTGAGCATGTTGCTGAAGTTGTACAGGTGTAGGACCCATTATCCAGAATGCTTGGGACCTGGGGTTTTCTAGATACCATACCATATCTCCATAACATTAACCCAATAGGATTGTTTTGCCTCCAATAAGGATTAATTATATCTTAGTTGGGATCAAATTCAGATACTGTTTTATTATTACAGAGAAAAGGGAATCATTTAACCATTAAATAAACCCAATAGGGCTGTTCTGCCCCCAATAAGGGGTAATTATATCTTAGTTGGGATCAAATTCAGATACTGTTTTATTATTACAGAGAAAAGGGAATCATTTAACCATTAAATAAACCCAATAGGGCTGTTCTGCCTCCAATAAGGGGTAATTATATCTTAGTTGGGATCAAGTACAGGTACTGTTTTATTATTACAGAGAAAAGGGAATCATTTAACCATGAAATAAACCCAATAGGGCTGTTCTGCCCCAATAAGGGGTAATTATATCTTAGTTGGGATCCAGTACAGGTACTGTTTTATTATTACAGAGAAAAGGGAATCATTTAACCATTAAATAAACCCAATAGGGCTGTTCTGCCCCAATAAGGGGTAATTATATCTTAGTTGGGATCCAGTACAGGTACTGTTTTATTATTACAGAGAAAAGGGAATCATTTAACCATGAAATAAACCCAATAGGGCTGTTCTGCCCCAATAAGGGGTAATTATATCTTAGTTGGGATCCAGTACAGGTACTGTTTTATTATTACAGAGAAAAGGGAATCATTTAACCATGAAATAAACCCAATAGGGCTGTTCTGCCCCAATAAGGGGTAATTATATCTTAGCTGGGATCAAGTACAGGTACTGTTTTATTATTACAGAGAAAAGGGAATCATTTAACCATTAAATAAACCCAATAGGGCTGTTCTGCCCCAATAAGGGGTAATTATATCTTAGTTGGGATCAAGTACAGGTACTGTTTTATTATTACAGAGAAAAGGGAATCATTTAACCATTAAATAAACCCAATAGGGCTGTTCTGCCCCAATAAGGGGTAATTATATCTTAGTTGGGATCAAGTACACGGTACTGTTTTATTATTACAGAGAAAAGGGAATCATTTAACCATTAAATAAACCCAATAGGGCTGTTCTGCCCCCAATAAGGATTAATTATACCCTAGTTGGCATCAAAAATCTAAGTTTTTTTTATTAAAATGGAGTCTATGGCAGACAGCCTTCCTGTATATTTCTAGATAAAGGGTTTCCAGATAACAGATCCCATACCTGTATTTAGATGTTATATTTACCAGTAGATTGTGCCAATTAAAAGCTCATGCTTATAGATTCCTATAAAACAGACTGGAACTATGGAAGCCTAAGGAGAAGCCAAATGACTTGGTTGAAGCCCACTCCAGACAGGTATGGAACAGTAGATAGTCATGAAGGATAGGCATTGGGATTCATCCACCACAGACTGCAACAGAACTTTGCTTTTGGTCTCCAGAGAAGGTCTCCATGTCCAACCCTTCACACAGCACCCCTTGTGGCCATAGAGTGCTATTATTCTAAGATCCATGGAGAAGGCAAGTAGGGCTGCCTGTCCGATGTATGCAGGTAATATACAGGGAAGATAAAATAAGTCCTTTACGACCCCTTATAACTCTTTCTTGAGTATAATTACCAGTTACTAATGGATTCCTGTTTAAATACTGACACATATAACCAATGCCTAACTGAGAAACTGCTTTCTCCCTATACTGAGATGTCTACGAAGGAACAGAGATACCCAGACTAAGTTCTCCTTGTGTTTCTTATATCATTTTCCCCTCAAATACCTAGTCTGACTACTAATGTATCTGTCTTTTACCCCATGGTTTCAGCTGCCCCCCTGCTTCTTCTGAATGCAGACGAATTTGACGAGACGGGTAATCATTTTCATCATATTTTCATATAAAAAAGGTGGAATCACTGGGGGGGGCTAAAATGTTACACCCCCAGTGAATAACATGGCTTACTAATACCCCGGGCTGCTCCTATTAGCAGAAAATCTCACCAGCCCAGGATACGTTGTACTAAGTTTGCCCAGGAGCAGTAACCCATAGCAACCAATAAGATGTTTGCTTTTAAACAGGTGACCGGTAAATGCTTTCTACTGATTGGTTGCTATGGGTTACTGCTTCTGGGCAATCCTGGGTTAGATTCTTAGGGTTATCAGCCTCTAATCTGGTTTGATTCCCTCTGGCTACTCCTTGTAAACCCGGACAAGTCAACATACTTAGGGGCATTATTACAGTGCGTAAGCCAACATCCCCGGTCATGTTGCCCAAAGCAACCAATATGATCTTTGATTTTGTTTTCTAACTTGTAGGTGACCGTTCAAATCTAATTGCTGATTGGTTGCTAGGGTCAACACCACCGGTGATGTTGGCTTACACACTATTAATAAATATGCCCCCGAGTCTGCCTGTAATGGCTGCCGAAAATCCTATGGGAGAAAACCGCTATAGATATGATTCCCATTCCCATTGGACGTTACTGTGGCTGTAACTCCAGCAAATAAATCATGTGATTCTTTGAAACCAAGTGAGTGGGATACTTTCCCTTTATTTGGGTTCTTCAATGAATATTGGCTCTTGTTTATGGATTATTGGTGCCCAAAAAATACCCCTTTTCCATAGAGCCTCTATATTTATTTGTGCTCCATTGTGTTTCCTTTGACAGAGTGCCCCCCACACATGCATTATTCCAAATGTGGCTCCAGTTGCCCTTTGACGTGTGAGAACTTCAATAGCGGCACGTCGTGTGGGAATGATTGCACTGAGGGATGTTTCTGCAATAAAGGCTACATTCTGCACCCCGATATCCCCATGCTGTGTGTGGAAGAGCAGCAGTGCCCCATATGCGCAGGTACACATATCCCTTTATCTTGTGTATAAACATTACTTCTATTACTTGAGCCGCCATTTTGTGATGGTTTGTGTGCCCTCAGAGATCAGCTGACAGGAAGTGAAGCAGCTCTAACTGTAACAGGAAGTAGTGTGGGAGCAACAGGCAGAACTCTGCCCATTCATTGGCTGATGGGGCCTAGCATGTATGTGTGCCTTGGCTTGTTTGTGTGCACTGTGACTCCTATGATCCCAGGGGGCGGCCCTTAGTACTTAAAATGGCAGTTTCTAATAATGATATTTTATGATTGTTAAGATTTGTGAGACATTTTGTGGGTTCTTGTGTTCACGTGACAGGAGGGAAGTGCACGTGTGAGCACGAAAACAGAGATTTCAACGGGTGCGGCAGTCGCTGTCCCATAAACTGCCAGAACCGCAACAACTTCGCTCCTTGCGCCAATGAATGCGTTGATGGCTGTTTCTGTAAGGAGGGCTATTTCTCTAACCGCCGAGGGGACTGCATCCCGGAAGACGACTGTGATGTCGAATGATTTTCTGCTTCAATTTCATGTGAAAACACAGCAAATAAAACCACAGTCATAAAGGCAATATTGTCTGTTTTTCTTTTTTTATTCCTAATCCTAATCTGGGACCTTTATAGATGTGGCCAAATCCCGGCTCCATTATTTGTATAAAGCTGTTGAGGAACAAGAAGTTCACACTCTGAACACCAATGGAAGTGGTTAAGAAACAATGCTCACACCAAATCTGACGCGTTTTGCATCTCAGCCATTCTGTCTGTATTTACTCACCGTGCTGATCCAGTGGTCTGGGTGCAGCGTCTCAGACCCGTAGCAAGGGGAGACCCAGCAGTCACAAGAACAATTTCTCAGATGAGTGCGCATTTCGAACACCAATGGAAGTGGTTAAGAAACAATGAATCCCACCGTTTTTATATTACCTTTTTCTATCCATACAGTACACTCAACCATACGCGTAAGTAAGGCCTATGGTTTTTTAGTGATTGTGGAACCATGGGCTCAACAGGTGGCCAAAGGATAGGTTGAGACCTAATACATCTATGAATATGATTTCCCATGATCTCCTTAGGCACGACCAGGTGGGGGCTAAAGCACACTGCAAAGCTTTTCTCTATCAAATTTGATTTCTGAGCCCAGGAGCAATTACGGTTCGGCCGGAATATCGGTAAATAAGACACGCGCTATACACAAAGGCTTGGAGGAGTAACACCTTTATTGGTCAGTTTTATTAGTTTCATGCCAAACTATGACTCCAGGTTCCGATGAGAAAACATGGCGTTGGCTCCGGCCCAGACTGCAAGCTCAACTGCAATCGCTCTCAACGACACAGGCCCCATTACTGTCCCTCAGGTACCCGTTCTTACACTGACACCCCTCTTCCAGGCACACTTGGATGCAATTAGGAGGGTCATCCCTATTGGCACAGGTCAGGGGGCAATTGTTCATGCACATACTGTACTCCTCATTGTCCCCACAGTCTGCTATAAAGGTAAAGTCAAAGCAATGTGAGCTGCACATAATAATAAAAATGTCTCCGGTCATTTGTATGTGTCCCTCACCCAATCCCCACACACATGTAAGATATAAAAACCATATAAAACAGGCCTGGACTGGGAGTCAAAATAGGCCCTGACATTCCCAGTACCCAGAGGCACAAACAGCCCCCCCCCCCAGCCCCATGATTAGTGACTTTCTATATGGCATGTTACAGCAGCCTTCCTCATCACAGATTTATATATTATTCAAAAGAGGGAAAATTTGGATCTCCATAACTTAAGTCTACTAAAAATCATTCAAATATTGAATAAACCCAATAGGGCTGTTCTGCCCCAATAAGGGGTAATTATATCTTAGTTGGGATCAAGTACAGGTACTGTTTTATTATTACAGAGAAAAGGGAATCATTTAACCATTAAATAAACCCAATAGGGCTGTTCTGCCCCAATAAGGGGTAATTATATCTTAGTTGGGATCAAGTACAGGTACTGTTTTATTATTACAGAGAAAAGGGAATCATTTAACCATGAAATAAACCCAATAGGGCTGTTCTGCCCCCAATAAGGGGTAATTATATCTTAGTTGGGATCAAGTACAGGTACTGTTTTATTATTACAGAGAAAAGGGAATCATTTAACCATGAAATAAACCCAATAGGGCTGTTCTGCCCCCAATAAGGGGTAATTATATCTTAGTTGGGATCAAGTACAGGTACTGTTTTATTATTACAGAGAAAAGGGAATCATTTAACCATTAAATAAACCCAATAGGGCTGTTCTGCCCCCAATAAGGGGTAATTATATCTTAGTTGGAATCAAGTACAGGTACTGTTTTATTATTACAGAGAAAAGGGAATCATTTAACCATGAAATAAACCCAATAGGGCTGTTCTGCCCCAATAAGGGGTAATTATATCTTAGTTGGGATCAAGTACAGGTACTGTTTTATTATTACAGAGAAAAGGGAATCATTTAACCATTAAATAAACCCAATAGGGCTGTTCTGCCCCAATAAGGGGTAATTATATCTTAGTTGGGATCAAGTACAGGTACTGTTTTATTATTACAGAGAAAAGGGAATCATTTAACCATGAAATAAACCCAATAGGGCTGTTCTGCCCCAATAAGGGGTAATTATATCTTAGTTGGGATCAAGTACAGGTACTGTTTTATTATTACAGGAGAAAAAGAAAATGTTTAAAAATGAGAATTATTTGCTTATAATTGAGTCTATGGGAGATGGCCTTTCCGTAAATCGGAACTTTCTGGATAACGGGTTTCCGGGTAAGGGATCCCATACCTGTTCTAGATTGTGGGAACAGTTTTGTTGATCCTTTCAGTGTGGGGGAAAAGGATTTTCATAGGTTTCTGATGTAACATATAATAAAAATTCATGATCCTTGCCCAGTGGCCTCAATGTCAGAGTAAAAACCATAACAAAGTAGGGCTGTTATTCCCAGGGCAGGATTCATTGCTGATTTATAATAAACACATATTCACTAAGGTCAGTTTGGCAAAACTAAATAAAAATGGTCTTTAAAGACACAGTAACGTTGGAAACCGAATAAACCATATAGGCAGTATATAATAAAATACACAAATAAGATTATGGCAAATCCTTATCACTACCAAAGACCTGTGAAATGTTATTAATATTATTATATATAAGTATATTATTATACTATTACATTCTCCATAGAACACAGAAAAGTCTACTAACCTGGTTCTTTAACACCATTGGTACACTGGGCCTCCGCCGTCAGCATCACTAGCAGGCCTATAGCTACAGACACAAAGATACCCAGTCATCCAATGGGGAAGCCCGTATCTTATACAGGTCAGAAGCACCCCCCCCACCCTGCCCCTCTATAGGAGAACAGTAATAATCAGGATAGTACCCGGGAATATCCATTCCACTATAGAAAAGTATATACAGGGCAGGGCACTCATTTAGAAAAATTATTAGATCAAAAGCATAATCCAACGCGTTTCGCCCATTGTTAGGGGAACAGATTTACACAACACAAAACAGGCCGAACAACTTAACTTTATATATATATATATATACTCACCTAAGCCCATAAGTAGGATATTTGTAAGTGTCTTCATTTTTTGCAGTCTAGAACCTGAATAGAAAAGAAGAAAGTTATTGTACATACATACAATTTAATGAAAACTCAGTAGAAGTCTATGGGGCAATTTGGAATTGAATTAGACGTTTTTCTTATCAAATTGAATCTGGCATAAAATATTTAATTATAGGTTCTTACCTGACTCAGAACTAAAGAACTTCTGCTTAAAGGGGATATAAACCCAACCATAACACTGTCCCACAGCGCCCCCTGGTTTTGCTATAGAAGTGTTTGAAAAACGTAATTCTAGATGCAAGGAAATTCCCCAATGAGAATTCTACTGAGCAACAATGTGACTGTGCAAGAGAAGTGACCAATGAGAATGCTGATTCCCTGTGTCAGGCCCCTTGCTGGTACCTTACATATAGAGATAATGATGGCATTTTCCCCTCATTATATGGCACAGGAATCAGACATGGGGATAAAGGGACAGACTTGTTCAGTGCTGGGAAACTGTGCTTATTGCTCCCAACTCCAATTGCAGGAACAGAGAACAGGGAGCCGGATTTACTCACATCAGCTGGGATTCTCATTGGGGGATTTCTTGCATTTTAATGCAGTTTTATTGGGCAATATTGCTTTAAGAATACAACCCTGATGTTGCTGGACTACAGCTCCCAGCATGCCTCACCCTTCATTATATGTTACATTATTCTGGGATTTGTAGTCCGGCAACAGCTGAGTAACGTTTGGTTGAGCCGCGCTGTGCTGCAGGGTTTAGTTACCCTTTAAACCATACAGACAACCGGGTTCTAATGCACTAATACCACCTAAGCAAAGTATCTGAGTACCCCTATAATAAAAGCTGTTGGACAAACAATACAACATATTTTAGATCCCAAAATACACACAATCAGTAATATGAATGTAATTATAACAAGGCTTTGAACTTACCCCTCTGTATCCAACAGGGCATATATTCCCCTCTCCCATCCCCTTATGCATTATATACTGTATAGGGCGTTGGTTATGACTGCACCAATGTAGCATAATACATTCAATTACACAAGGTGAGATATGTTTTTCCCACACTGGTTTATGAAGTTTCTTGCGCAAATAGGTTCATTATAAATTACACAAGGAACGGGACCTGCCGGCATTTTGCGCAATAACGTGATTGTTTCCGGTTTGTGTAACGCGGCCGTTTCCCAAGGGGCTCTGTCACAATATCCTATTGGAATAAATGGTAACTAGGGACGCAAGGGACATACATATCCTGCTATTTTGCCCTATTCCCCATACACAGTAACAAATATGGTTACCGGGGACTGAGGAATTATCCCCCATATGTAATACAAGGCACTAAGTTTGCCCAGGTGCAGTAACCCATAGCAACCAATAAGATGTTTGCTTTGAAACAGGTGACCAAATGCTACCTGTTGATTGGTTGCTATAGCAAAAGTAAAAGTAGTGCCTTTTATGACATAAGCCCCATGTCCCCCCTAATATCCATCTTACTACCGAACCAATAGTGATATGATGGAAATGGAACCATAGTGGGACCCTACCCGGGACACGGGTACCCAAGGGCCCAGCAAAACAATAACCCAACCCTTGCCGGTGCTCCCCATGCCCAACTGTTTCTCCCCTGACACGTAAAATGTATTCGCGCTCGGAGAGGACGCCAGGCGGGGCCCCTGCGGGGGGTTAGGGGACGAGGCCGGCGGGGACACCTGCAGGGCCCCTGAGGCGGGAGCCCTGGTGGGCCCTGGAACCCCCAGTCCGACACTGTGTGAAAACCACACTTTCCCCTAACCCTCCGGCATCTTCCTCCCTGCCCCCAGGAAAGTTACACACATGTAGGGTTGCCACCGGTTTACCCCAATTTGGAAAACTGGGCAGGAGTCTTTCAGATTGACTGGCGATCAGCCAGTTGGTGAGTGCCATGTCATAGCCCCGTCCCATGACCACAAGATATCATTGCCCCTCCTAGTGATGTCACACCTAGGGATTGGTGTGAATGAGAGACTGATATAAGACTAGAGGAGAACCCACTTAGAAAAATGAGTAATAAAAAGTAACAATAAGAATAAAATTGTAGCCTCATGGAGCAATAGTTTTTTCAGTGACCCCCATTTAAAATGTGTAAAAAGTCAGAAGAAAAAGGCAAATAATTATAATTATCAGTTATTAGCGCCCCCCACCGCCCCAGCAGAACCCTGAATGGAAATCTTTTTTTCAAAAGAGCAAATTTTTTTTATAATTAAGTTTGAAATTTGACATGGAGCTAGCCATAGTTTCCCAGCTGCCCTCAGTCATGTGGCTTGTGCAAAATTGCAACCCAGTGGCACCTATCAGGTCAGCGAACAATAAAGGGTATGCCATTAGGTCCAAATCCATATGTAAAAGGCACCCAGGTTGCATTAGTATCAATACTGGCATAAAGGGGGCGGTGCCTGAGCACCATAGTAGCCCTGACATGGGATGTATCAGTAGAACATTACTCACTATAGGTTCCCAATAAATAACCAGAAGGAGTCAGCCAGGATTTTTCAAATTAACGAGTAAGGGGATCACTTGAGTTATTTTGGGGTAATTGCAGTGTTTAGCCACTAGGTGGTGGTGGTGGGTAAAAAAGTAGTTTTAGTTGTAGTTTTAGTACCTGGCCACTAGGGAGCAGGGAAACATTTAGAAGTTCTAGAAGGGTGTAGCTAGAGCAGTGCTGTCCAACTGGCGGCCCGCGGGCCGCATGCGGCCCACAACCCCCCTCTGTGTGGCCCCCCACCTGTCTGGCTGCTTTGATGGCTTACTCTTGTGTAAGCTTTAAATGGTATCAGTACTGAGATTAACTGCCCCCCCTGCATGGTTCTCACCTCAGATTCAGGCTGTAATCAGGCTGTATTGTTTAAATATGTAATCCCCTGTGTTGTTCACACCTTTTAATCTCTGCATTGTTCCCCCCCTGCAGTGTTCACACCTCAGGCTCAGGCTGTAATCACCCATATTGTTCCCCTGTTCACACCTCAGGAGCAGTAGAAACCCACAAATAATCCCTGCATACTACAAAAAGAACATATACTGAGGTGGTACTGCAATTAAAAAGTTTTTTAATATATACAGTAGTTATTGTGCAGACTGTAGGAGCAATGCCAGCATTGTGTCACTGTAGGCTGCATGTGTGTGAGCATAGGGCAAGCAGAGTATGGCACACACAGGCAGGGTAGGGAAGGCAGAGTATGGCACACACAGGCAGGGTAGGGAAGGCAGAGTATGGCACACACAGGCAGGGTAGGGAAGGCAGAGTATGGCACACACAGGCAGAGTATGGCACACACAGGCAGGGTAGGGCAGGCAGAGTATGGCAAGTTTTTGCTGTACTACAACCATTAATATGGGTATGGTCATGTGATAACATGGGTGTGTTCAAGTGGTTGCGGTTTCAAAAAGGGGAGTAGTCAAAACTGGCTTCCATTATCGGCCCTCCACCACGTAGGTCGGAAAAATTCCGGCCCTCGGTACCACAGAAGTTGGACAGCACTGAGCTAGAGGGTATAAAAAGGGGAGTAGGACAGGGCGTGGCTGTCCTTGGCCAATGGCAGGAAGGGAGACACCAGGTGTGAGTATTGTTAGAGTAGCCAGGGTAGGGTTAATTTTTGTAAGAGATCATCCTAGGAGCCTATGTGCAGCACTCGCCCCACCGAGGAGTGAGAAGGGATTAGCAGCCCGGCGGGTACCCCGCAAGTTAGGGCCCAAGTGTGTAGTTCAGGGGATAGGGAGACTGTGCTCCAAGCTGATGCCCAAGAGGTTGTTGAGAGGGACCCAAGAGCACCCGGTGAGCCTGGTACCATTGGGCCCTGTAATAGGGGGTGTGGGGTCCCCCTGAGGAAGGGTACTGGGGGCTGAAGGTGGAAGGGAACAGAGGGAGGGGCAGTTTGTGTGATTACTTGGGACTAACTGGATATAGAGTTGGGTTTACAGTGTGTGTGTTGTAACTCCCTGCACCCTTGTGTTTGTGTGGGTGGGGTAATTGGGGGAGGGGAATACTGCCTATAGACGCATCACTGGAATGGACTGTTCATGAGGACTGTACTTGCTATATACACTCTGCTTTGTGGAGCAGCCCCACTTGGACCCCCACCATCATTTCTGCATAAAACAATTAATCTTCACTCCAATTCACCCCCAATTACTGCATTTCCCCATCTCGGCTCAAGTCTGGCTGCTCCCCCCATCGTAGCTTTGCCAAATCCCGCCCCATAGGGTAATGTTCAGGATATTTATTATATATTCATATAAAGCAGCAGAACCAGATGGGCCAGTCTGGAACTGGAAGCTGGGCTGTACCATTAGGCACAACAAGAGGGGGAGTCTGGGACTTTCTGGGGTTTCTGTAGTGAGAGGGTGTGTCCCTTTAATTATACAGTAATTATAGCTCTGTGACACGACTAATCCGCTCTCCTAATTGTATGGGCAAGTGTTCCAAACACTTAAATACTGAAAGTAAAATTGCTCAAGGTGCTTTTCTGCAATTTACATTAATAATTAATAATAATTATGTTGGGTTGGCAAACCCACAGACTGTTCTTCCACTTCAGCTTCTTCTTCTTATTCTTAGTGCCCCCATGACCTACTGGGAGCTGCTATCTTGCTCCCTTCCCATTGTTCTGCTGATCGGCTGCTGGGGGTGAGGGGGGGATATCACTCCAACTTGCAGCGCAGCAGTAAAGTGTGCCTGAGTCTGAGCTTTCAGCCAGCGCTACCCATTAGAACTGCTTTCAGCTAACCTATTGTTTCTCCTACTCCCATGTAACTGGAGGAGTCCCAAGCCGGACTTGGATTTCTTACTATTGAGTGCTATTCTGATACCTACTGGGAGCTGCTATCTTGCTCCCTTCCCATTGTTCTGCTGATCGGCTGCTGGGGGTGAGAGGGGGGGATATCACTTCAACTTGCAGCGCAGCAGTAAAGTGTGCCTGAGTCTGAGCTTTCAGAAGGAGCCAGCGCTACACATTAGAACTGCTTTTCTATTTTCTATTCAGTCCCTCTCCTATTCATATACCAGTCTCTCATCCAAACCACTCCCTGGTTGCTAAGGGAAGTTGGACCCTAGCAACCAAATAGCCACTGAAACCCCAAACTGGAGAGCTGCTGAGCAAAAATGGCAATAATTCAAAAATGACAAATAATAAAAAATGAAGACCAATTGCAAACTGTCTCAGAATATCACTCTGTACATGGTACTAAAGGTGCACAACCTGTTCCTGTGGGAGGGTTCCTACAAGCCAGGGCAAGTTCCCAAGGCAGGACGGTAGCCATTAATGCACACACCCCATTGGGGTTACACGCAGGGAAATTCCTGGAACTCTTTATAGAGGATTTGCTTTTCACTCACTAAATAAAACTATATTTATGTCTGTGTGATGGGAAACACCCAATCAGATTATTAGGAGGGGACTGATGCCGGGTCACTCCTGTCGCACATATAACACACCCAGGCACCGAAACCATCCAAACCCGCAGAGCTCAGTCCTGGTTCTGGCACACAGGTAAGTACTTTCCTACATCTATAAAAATCATTTCCGGATCAATTCCCCCCAAAAAACTCAGCTAAATCTAGAAATGCATGTATGGGATCTGTTATCCAGAATGCTTGGGACCTGGGGTTTTCTGGATAAGGGATCTTTTCATAATTTGGATCTTCATATCATTAGTCTTTAACCTATAGTCATACAATGGCTTATTCTAAGCAACTTTTCAATTGGTCTTCATTATATAGTGTTTGAACTATTTGCTTTCTTCTTCCAACTCTTTGCAGTATTTTTAATGGGGGTCACTGACCCCGGCAGCCAGAAACTATTGCTCTGTGAGGCTCCAGTTTTATTGTTATTGTTAGTTTTTGTAACTTTTCTATTCAGCCTCTTTCCTATTCATTTACCAGTCTCTCATCCAAACCACTCCCTGGTTGCTAAGGGAACTTGGCCCTAGCAACCAAATAACTGCTGAAACTCCAAACTGCAGAGCTCCTGAACTGAAAAGGAAATAACTAAAAAACTACAAATAATAAAAAAAATTAAATTGAATCATACTAAATGTTAAGGGCTGTTCTGCCCCAATAAGGGGTAATTATATCTTAGTTGGGATCAAGTACAGGTACTGTTTTATTATTACAGAGAAAAGGGAATCATTTAACCATGAAATAAACCCAATAGGGCTGTTCTGCCCCAATAAGGGGTAATTATATCTTAGTTGGGATCAAGTACAGGTACTGTTTTATTATTACAGAGAAAAGGGAATCATTTAACCATGAAATAAACCCAATAGGGCTGTTCTGCCCCAATAAGGGGTAATTATATCTTAGTTGGGATCAAGTACAGGTACTGTTTTATTATTACAGAGAAAAGGGAATCATTTAACCATGAAATAAACCCAATAGGGCTGTTCTGCCCCCAATAAGGGGTAATTATATCTTAGTTGGGATCAAGTACAGGTACTGTTTTATTATTACAGAGAAAAGGGAATCATTTAACCATGAAATAAACCCAATAGGGCTGTTCTGCCCCAATAAGGGGTAATTATATCTTAGTTGGGATCAAGTACAGGTACTGTTTTATTATTACAGAGAAAAGGGGATCATTTAACCATGAAATAAACCCAATAGGGCTGTTCTGCCCCAATAAGGGGTAATTATATCTTAGTTGGGATCAAGTACAGGTACTGTTTTATTATTACAGAGAAAAGGGAATCATTTAACCATTAAATAAACCCAATAGGGCTGTTCTGCCCCAATAAGGGGTAATTATATCTTAGTTGGGATCAAGTACAGGTACTGTTTTATTATTACAGAGAAAAGGGAATCATTTAACCATTAAATAAACCCAATAGGGCTGTTCTGCCCCAATAAGTCTAAAACAACTGGATGTTTCTGAGTTCTGGCTACTTCTCTCTCTTCAGTAGAACCCTATTTTTATTACTGACTGTTTTTTGCATGTTTTTTTTGGAAAACCTTCATATTATATTCTTCTGTTTTACTTATACAGTAAATCTTAAAGATTTACTGGCCCACACTTTTACATTACTTAAAGAGGTGGTTCACCTTTAAATTATCTTTAGTAACAGTGCCACCTGCTGGTCAGTTGCTATAACTACAGGCAGAGAGATATCCCTTCAGAAGAAAAACAGAGGAGGGTTCTGAAGTTGCTGTGCTCAGGAAGGAGATGGGAAAGGGCATGTAAGCTTCCGATCTTAGACTCTAAGGTCACTGTTACATTCCCATCAGTCCCTGCCCCAGTGAGCTTACAATCTAAGGTCCCTATCCCATTCCCATCAGTCCCTGCCCCATTGAGCTTACAATCTAAGGTCCCTATCCCATTCCCATCAGTCCCTGCCCCAGTGAGATTACAATCTGAGGTCCCTATCACATTCCCATCAGTCCCTGCCCCAGTGAGCTTACAATCTAAGGTCCCTATCACATTCCCATCAGTCCCTGCCCCAGTGAGATTACAATCTGAGGTCCCTATCACATTCCCATCAGTCCCTGCCCCAGTGAGCTTACAATCTAAGGTCCCTATCACATTCCCATCGGTCCCTGCCCCAGTGAGCTTACAATCTAAGGTCCCTATCACATTCCCATCGGTCCCTGCCCCAGTGAGCTTACAATCTAAGGTCCCTATCACATTCCCATCAGTCCCTGCCCCAGTGGAGCTTACAATCTAAGGTCCCTATCACATTCCCATCGGTCCCTGCCCCAGTGAGCTTACAATCTAAGGTCCCTATCACATTCCCATCAGTCCCTGCCCCAGTGGAGCTTACAATCTAAGGTCCCTATCCCATTCCCATCAGCCCCTGCCCCAGTGAGCTTATAATCTAAGGTCCCTATCCCATTCCCATCAGCCCCTGCCCCAGTGGAGCTTACAATCTAAGGTCCCTATCACATTCCCATCAACCCCTGCCCCAGTGAGCTTACGATCTAAGGCCCCTATCACATTCCCATCAGTCCCTGCCCCAGTGAGCTTACAATCTAAGGTCCCTATCACATTCCCATCAGTCCCGGCCCCAGTGAGCTTACAATCTAAGGTCCCTATCACATTCCCATCAGTCCCTGCCCCAGTGAGCTTACAATCTAAGGCCCCTATCCCATTCCCATCAGTCCCTGCCCCAGTGAGCTTACAATCTAAGGCCCCTATCACATTCCCATCAGTCCCTGCCCCAGTTAAGCTTACAATCTAAGGTCCCTATCACATTCCCATCAGTCCCTGCCCCAGTGAGCTTACAATCTAAGGTCCCTATCCCATTCCCATCAGTCCCTGCCCCAGTGAGCTTACAATCTAAGGGCCCTATCCCATTCCCATCAGTCCCTGCCCCAGTGAGCTTACAATCTAAGGTCCCTATCCCATTCCCATCAGCCCCTGCCCCAGTGAGCTTACAATCTAAGGGCCCTATCCCATTCCCATCAGTCCCTGCCCCAGTGAGCTTACAATCTAAGGTCCCTATCACATTCCCATCAGTCCCTGCCCCAGTGAGCTTACAATCTAAGGTCCCTATCACATTCCCCTCAGTCCCTGCCCCAGTGAGCTTACAATCTAAGGTCCCTATCACATTCCCATCAGTCCCTGCCCCAGTGAGCTTACAATCTTCAAATCTTTAGGGCAAAGATTTGATGGCATGAAGCTATATTCATTGCTAACATCTCCAAATGCAATCCTAGGTGGCGAGGCTCTGAGGCTTAAATGAATATCAATATGAGATCACTGCTTCCTTTTGTGCTGGGTAAGTATATGAATAAATGAATCATCAGTACCCATCAGTTTGCCCAAAACTTGTAGTAAAAAAATACTCAATGAATAAACTTTTATATCCGAATATTGAGGCCCAGGGTCAGTTTGTGATTGTTAAAATTGAGCTGGTGACAGGAAAGGGTCAATAACTTGCAGTAAACCAATCACTGGGGAGATCCTAGAGAATGAGTAGGTGCTTTACTACTATTTAATTGAAAGGGTCTGCAAGGCTCTCTGTTCCTAGGCTCAGAAGCACAACATGTTAGTTAAGGAATTCAGACATGTCCTTGGGTTGGAGGATTAAGCATGATGTAGATAGATGAGGAATTTAGATAAGTTCTTGGGTTGGATGGATAAGCGTGGTGCAGGGTCTTGGGCTGGAAGGTTGAGAATGGTGCAGGCTGATGAGAAATAAGACGGGATCTTGGGCTGGAAGGCTGAGCATGGTGCAGGCTGATGGGAAATAAGACAGGGTCTTGGGCTGGAAGGCTGAGCATGGTGCAGGCTGATGAGAAATAAGACAGGGTCTTGGGCTGGAAGGCTGAGCATGGTGCAGGCTGATGAGAAATAAGACAGGGTCTTGGGCTGGAAGGCTGAGCATGGTGCAGGCTGATGGGAAATAAGACAGGGTCTTGGGCTGGAAGGCTGAGCATGGTGCAGGCTGATGAGAAATAAGACAGGGTCTTGGGCTGGAAGGCTGAGCATGGTGCAGGCTGATGAGAAATAAGACAGGGTCTTGGGCTGGAAGGCTGAGCATGGTGCAGGCTGATGAGAAATAAGACAGGGTCTTGGGCTGGAAGGCTGAGCATGGTGCAGGCTGATGAGAAATAAGACAGGGTCTTGGGCTGGAAGGCTGAGCAGGGTGCAGGCTGATGAGAAATAAGACAGGGTCTTGGGCTGGAAGGCTGAGCATGGTGCAGGCTGATGAGAAATAAGACAGGGTCTTGGGCTGGAAGGCTGAGCAGGGTGCAGGCTGATGAGAAATAAGACAGGGTCTTGGGCTGGAAGGCTGAGCAGGGTGCCGGCTGATGAGAAATTCAGACAGTTCCTTGAGTTAGAGGGATGAGCATGGTGCAAATTGATGGGAACATTGAGGAATCCATTGAGGTTTTAGCATGGTGCAAGTGGATGGGAGAGCTAAGAAATTCAGACATGGATAAGGGGGTTGAGCATGGTATGCTTGTAAACACAGTTAGTCTGCAGGATATTCAGACCAGTAGTTCCCCCTAGTGAAGGAGGAGACACCTCCCAACTTTCACAGTGAGTGTGTAATGCTGTAATGCTGTAATGTGGGGGCAGACAGTTACAGTAAAGTGAGTTTGGCTTACACAGTATAAATGAATGGGGGACAGATGGGGTCAGTAGGGGGCCACAAGTATAGATACAAGTTTAGAATCCCTGGTCTGAACACTACTATTCCTGCCTGCCCTGAAATGGGGGAAACAGGACCACCCTACCCACTCAGCAGCCTTTCCTTGTGTTTTATTTATGTCAAGGCACACATACATGCTAGGCCCCATCAGCCAATGAATGGGCAGAGTTCTGCCTTTTGCTCCCACACTTCCTGTTACAGTTAGAGCTGCATCACTTCCTGTCAGCTGATCTCTGAGGGAGCACCCAGCCCATCACTAAATGGCGGCTCAAGGGAAAGGATGTAAAAGGGCAATATTTACTGATATATATATTCCAGTTTGGGGAGATTCTTTAATAGGCCACTTAATATAATATAAACTGTCTGTTGGTTACGGATTCATTCTGGGGGTATAGTTTCCCTTTAATACACACAACTGCCTAGAATGGCTGTGTATGTGCATGTTACTGACACGTGCCCACCTTGATAACTTTGAAACCGTTTATACTTGACAGGTTTGACTTTACATCTTGTGAGTGGACAAAATGCAACAACAACATGTGAGTAGAACTGTAATAACCTGCAATAAATGTATTTAAAAAATCGGATCTGTCAATCATATATTGCCTGCCCCGCCTCTATATGATTGACAGATCAGATTTTTTAATTACAATTACTTTCATTGTCCATTCAGAACTTCCTACGTGTCACCCAGATGGCACGGACGCAAGATTTAGGGGTTAAACAAAACTTTCCCTGGTAACAGTGTCCACAAAATGGCGGCTGCCTGCTGGCTGTGATTGTAAAAGACTGAAGGAAATAAAAATAAAATAATTTATACAGCGTCAGCAAAGTTCAATTTGCTCAACTAACATGATAGAAAAGGATGTGGAATTATTTCTTAAGGTGACAGGTCCCCTTTAAAGGGTAAGTAAACCTTTAAAAATAATATCAAATTGCTCAGGGTTAGTGATGAGCGAATCTGTTCCGTTTCGCTTCGCCGAAAAATTTGCAAATCTTTCAAAAGATCCGCAAAAAATTTGCGAAACAGCAAAAATGTCATGCAGCAAAAAAATTGTCACCGGCGACTATTATTTCATCGCCCGCAGCTATTCTTTTGTCACCCGCGGCTATTATTTCATCGCCCGCAGCTATTCTTTTGTCACCGGCGACTATTATTTCATCGCCCGCATCTATTCTTTTGTCACCCGCGGCTATTATTTCATCGCCCGCAGCTATTCTTTTGTCACCCGCGGCTATTATTTCATCGCCCGCATCTATTCTTTTGTCGCCCGCGGCTATTATTTCATCGCCCGCAGCTATTCTTTTGTCACCCGCGGCTATTATTTCATCGCCCGCATCTATTCTTTTGTCGCCCGCGGCTATTATTTCATCGCCCGCAGCTATTCTTTTGTCACCCGCGGCTATTATTTCATCGCCCGCATCTATTCTTTTGTCACCCGCGGCTATTATTTCATCGCCCGCAGCTATTCTTTTGTCGCCCGCAGCTATTATTTCATCGCCCGCATCTATTCTTTTGTCGTCCGCGGCTATTATTTCATTGCCCGCAGCTATTCTTTTGTCGCCCGCGGCTATTATTTAATCGCCCGTGACTATTCTTTTGTCGCCCGTGGCTATTATTTCATCGCCCGCATCTATTATTTTGACGCCAGCGGCGAATTTTTCCGCGGCTAATTTTTTCATCCGTTTCACGAAACAATCCGCCAATGGCGAAACACAGAAATTCGCTGCGAATCCATGTCTGCCGAAACACTTCGCCCATCACTACTCGGTGCTTTTCTAAGCACTTTTGCAATTCATTTTTTTTCGGTTTCAGAGCAACAGCAGAACACTTCTCTGTTTTCCTTCTGAAGATATTGCTCTTTGACCGTACAGTTACAGGAACTGACCAGCAGGGGGCAGTGTCGTTACACAATTTCATTATATTGGTTAATAAAAAAATGAAATAATACTGAAACTGAAAAAAAAAATAATTCATGCCAATTGCAAAAGTGCTTAGAAAAGCACCCTGAGCAATCTCATAATTAGTTTTTTAAGGTTTACTTATCCTTTAAAATGACATTTTTCTTATCCACAGGGACATTTCACAGCTCTCTATTAACTTGCGTAGAAAGTTACTGATCCTATCGCATTTATTGAAGGGTGAAAATCTAATTTGATCTGTTTCTGTTATCTTTTCCTCTCCAGCCCCCTCTGCCCCCTGCGGAGAGCACAAGGTATACAAGGAGTGTGGAAGTGCCTGCCCCCCGAGCTGCTCCAACTATAACTGCCCCCGCGCCTGCACCAGGGAATGCGTGAAGGGCTGCTTCTGCACCGACGAGTACGTGGAAGATGTATCGCGGAACTGCGTCACTCTGGACCTGTGCAAGTCCTGTACAGGAAACACCACCTTCACTTCCTGCTCGTATGAGCACCCTCAGATATGCGGCGAAGAAAAGGAGTCGAAGTCGGACTCTGACAAAGTACAATGTTATATCGGCTGTATATGTCAGTCTGGGTATGTGCAACTGTCTGCAGACCAACTCGCCTGTGTGCTCCCCGGTGACTGCCCTTCCTATGAAGTTATTCCCTGAATTTTGACCATTTTTATTTACTATTTTTTATACTTGTTTTATGGACATTGCCGGATTAATGAGAAAATGCTCGAAATCTGATTCCGCCCTGTCCCACCCTGTGCCCTCCCACTTCTGCTACAAATGGGATTACTGGTTCCTCATTGGTGGTTAAGGTTCTTGATAACAAATAAAAAACATAGATGCGTCTGACGTCACGGCTTCATTGTTTGTGGCTTTTGAAAAGGGAATAAAGATAGGGTCGAGCCGGCAGTGCTACAGTCTTCTTAGTCGCTCAGGCCCCCTTTAATAAAATCCGGGCCCTGTCATTGGTCATCTGGATGGTTGCGCCCTGTGTGTACGGGTGATGTCAGTACGCACGGGGCGCAACCTTATAAAAGGGCCTGTGTCCATTCGCGTGGAGACATAAGTGTAGAGGCGTTGCCCGTGAAGAATCTGAAGATGCCGGAGGAGCCACCGAAGAAGCTGAAGAGCAGAAGTAAAACTGCTGCAGGTCGCCAATGTATTAGAGGGGGCTGCGGGGCACACTGACTTATGGGGGCACTGCTGCTGGGCACTAATGTATTAGGGGACACTGCTCTTGGCACCAATGTATTGGGGGTGCTGCAGGGCACACTGACCATCAATGTATTATGGGGGCACTGCTGCTGAGCACCAATGTATGAGGGGGGCACTGCTGCTGGGCACCAATGTATTAGGGGGCACTGCTGCTGGGCACCAATGTATTAGGGGGCACTGCTGCTGGGCACCAATGTATGAGGGGGCACTGCTGCTGGACACCAATGTATGAGGGGGGCACTGCTGCTGGGCACCAATGTATGAGGGGGGCACTGCTGCTGGGCACCAATGTGTTAGGGGGCACTGTTGCTGGGCACCAATGTATTAGGGGGCACTGCTGCTGGGCACCAATGTATTAGGGGGCACTGCTGCTGGGCACCAATGTATTATGGGGGCACTGCTGCTGGGCACCAATGTATTAGGGGGGCACTGCTGCTGGGCACCAATGTATTAGGGGGGCACTGCTGCTGGGCACCAATGTATTATGGGGGCACTGCTGCTGGGCACCAATGTATTAGGGGGGCACTGCTGCTGGGCACCAATGTATTAGGGGGGCACTGCTGCTGGGCACCAATGTATTATGGGGGCACTGCTGCTGGGCACCAATGTATTAGGGGGGCACTGCTGCTGGGCACCAATGTATTATGGGGGCACTGCTGCTGGGCACCAATGTATTAGGGGGGCCCTGGCTACCAATGTTTGTGTGTCCTTTGTACTGATGGGAGGGGTCACTTGGGGAGGGGCCATTAGGGGGCAGGACATGGGAGGAGGAGGGCCCTGAAAATTTTGTTGTGAGGGGCCCCGTGATTTCTGATGGCGGCCCTGTCGGATCCTGCTGGGTGGGTTAGGAGGTTCGGCTGAACCCAAAGAAGTGGGTTCAGTGCATCCCTAGTACAAATATCTGTGCAATTTGCCAGAATCAATTCTTTTCTACAGGTGCAGCACAGTTTTACTTACCAGCTCACGTGCAGACGTAAATAAGGTGCATACTTTTCTCGGTCAACGTTGGCTAAAGAATAAGTAAACTTTGAGACACATTTTTTTTTTTTTACAGTTTCAAAGCTATTTAAGTTTTTTATCAACTGCCAGTATAATAAATTTTGCAACCACAGCGCCACCTGCTGGTCGTTTCCTGTAACTGTACAGACAGAGAGATGCAGAGATGAAAACAAAGGATGCTTTTGATGTTGCTCTGCTCGAAAAGCCTCAGATAAAAACTTAAATAGAGCTGATTCTGGGAAAAATAATAACGTAAATGGCAAAAGTGCTTAGAAAAGCACCCTCAGGAACTATTTTTTTGCCCGGCATCTTATACATTAGAGAAGGTGCAATGGCAAATTGGTGCAGGGGGCTAACACAGGTAAATGGGTGGGAGCAAGCATTTGCGTATGAAGTTTTCATGGGTGCAATGTTGGCTGGTTGGAAACCAGCTCTGATAATGGACCATTTTGTATCAGTGCCAGCCTACTGGGTGAGAGAAGGAGTTTATGCCCCTTTCCTAGAAAGCATTAGAATGCTAGTTGGCTGGAGTATATTTTCTTAGATTTTCTCTTCATTAGAGCTCTGTAGCCACGAATGGTGGTGGTGGGGGGGACTAAGCTCATATCATTTTGATTATTCTACTCCAGCCAACTGTTCATTTAGCCTTTGATTAATATGCCAATCAGTGATAATAGGGAATATCGGGGTTTACATGGTGAATAACTGGGGGCTGCATAATAAAAACTTAAGCAAATCATCTCCTGTTGTCCTCCCATAGAAAGAGACAGCTTTTCCAAGTGTATAACTTCCTTCTTAACGGGGAACTTCCAATCAAAATTTGTTAAAGAGCCCCACACAACACAGAAACCCCTAATATCCCTATCCCTGTAATCTGTTCCTTCACAAAGTAGGAATAAATACCATTTTATATGCTGAAATCCAGCTGTAAATCAGTTCTTCTCTTTCTGCATCATTTGAAATCCTGGCAGGGGAGGAGGGACTAAAACACTGATGTTACACATTGTAACAACTTCTCCACAGCTCACAGACAGCACACAGGAACTACATAACCCACAATGCATTGCACTGGGATGTTCCTTTCCTTATTGGCATCACGTGTGCAGCAGGGAATTGTGGGATTGGGAGGGGGCAGGCTGAAGGCAACCATATCAGCAGGGGAACAGGGGGCTGGGCTTAGGGAACTGTTCCAAACCATATTATTACTTTAGAAATAATGGAAAGGCTGCATATTTTTTAATCAATGTATATTGCAAAGTTGCTGGGAATTTCAAAAGCTAAAGTTGTGTTTGGGTGCAGTTCCCCTTTGATTTGCTAAGGAATTGGCTTTGTATAGGCGCCAGTAATGTGTCAGCTTGCTCGATGGCGCTGTGTGCCCATTTATATCACATGATCGATGATAGCCTATGGCTACGGTTCTTTCACCTGAAATGAGTCAGTGTTTATATTAATGTTTTTACAAGCATTTTTTAAATGCTCATATTTAAAAACAACGTTGCCCCAGGCAGCACCTTCTCCTCTCCCTCTTTATTTAATGGCAGACGCTGCCGGGGGAACCAAATCACCAAAACCAAAGCCCATACGGACTCCTCGTGTTCTGTTTATTGGGAAATTGCTTGAATTCACGGCTTGGCATTAGATACACAATCATTTGTGATTCCCTATTGACCCACCGGGGGGCACTCTGCGATCCTCACACACTGCTCGGCGCCCTCATGGGGCAGCACGGTGCCCGGCATACAGACACACGAGGGGTAACAGTTGCTGCCGTAGGTTTCCAGTCTGTCCAGCGTGGCGCAAGTGGGCGGGCACGACCTGCCGCAGGCATCAAAGTACTTGCCGGGGGGGCATTCTGCAAAGGAACGAGAGAGACAAAACTCACCGGGATACAAAAAATAATATAAAACTGGGGTATATTTATTTTTTTGCGGCAATATACTCTCTCCTGCTCGGCTTCCCTGGAACAGTATGAGCAATTAGTTGTACCAGACCTAACGTTAAAGGGGTGGTTAACTTTTAGTATGTTATAAAATGGCCAGTTCTAAACACTTTTCAATTGGTCTTCATTATTCTTCTAACTCTTTGCAGCTTTCAAATGGGGGTCACTGACCCCGGGAGCAAAAAACTATTGCCCTGTGAGGCTCCAGTTTTATTGTTATTGTTACTTTTTGTAACTTATTTTCCTATTCAGCCCCTCCCCTATTCATATAGCAGTCTCTCATTCAAGCCACTCCCTGGTTGCTAAGTTAATTTGTGCCCTAGCAACCAGATAACTGATAAAACTCCTGAAACTATAAAACTTTAAATTGAAATCTGGCGTTCAGACGGGGAACGTCTCCATTTATTTTACACGGCATTTTACACTGTTTTTTTTGGTGAATTTAATTCTACACGGCATAATAAATAGGCCCCATAGTGTATTTCTGGCTGATAATGCTTGCCTTGCAGTGCAGGCAGAAATACATAGCTACAAGTAGAAGGCGAAATCTTGGAAAGTGCTTTTCGGCCTGCCGAAAAACACCACAGGTGGCATAAGCCTGTTTCAATTGATAACACAAAAGGTATGGGATCTCCTATCCAAGGCACACATACATGCTAGGCCCCATCAGCCAATGAATGGGCAAAGTTCTGCCTTTTGCTCCCACACTACTTCCTGTTACAGTTAGAGCTGCATCACTTCCTGTCAGCTGATCTCTGAGGGAGCACACAGCCCATCACAAAATGGCGGCTCAAGGGAAAGGATGTAAAAGGGCAATATTTACTGATATACAGTATATATTCCAGTTTGGGGAGATTCTTTAATAGGCCACTTAATATAATATAAACTGTCTGTTGGTTACGTATTCATTCTGGGGGTGTAGTTTCCCTTTAAAATATGGAGATTCAAATTACAGAGAAACCCTTATCTGGAAAACCCCAGATAATAAGCAATCCGGATAATAGAAGTGGTTATAAAGATTAAGAATAATTAGTGTTGCCTTTATGCCGCTATACACAATACACAAACTGCAAACCTGGACAGAGTAATTGTGGTTTTATATTTTTATAGTGCAAAGGAGTTGGTCCTGTTTAATCATAGTAATCATTTATTGTAAAATATATTAAAAATAAAAGCCTGACCGCAACTGCCTACTGTTTGCATGTAGCAATAGGCACAAATGTGCTGTCATTCTAGGGCAAAAGTATGCAGATTACAACAATGTGTCGCCTTTCTGCTAATAATGATTATAATAATCATAATACATATTTGTATTCTGGTAATCAGAATTAAAGGTACTTACCCTCATCGTTACCCTTCCCCATGATTGGCAGAGCTGTAGAAGAAAAAAAAATCCCTTTGTAATCAACAGTAACACAAAGATATTAATGGAATAGAGAAAGTACAGAGAAGAGCAACTAAAATAATAAAGGGAATGGGCTTAGTTATGGGGAAAGGCTGGCCCAGTTGGGATTGGTTACACTGGGGAAGGGGCATTTAAGGGGGGGGGGGGGTCACTATATATAAATATATAAGGGGGGGCAGTAATGAAATAGAGAAAGTACAGGGAAGAGCGACTAAGCTGATAAAGGGAATGGGCTCAGTTATGGGGAAAGGCTGGCCCAGTTGGGATTGGTTACACTGGGGAAGGGGCAGTTAAGGGGGGGTCACTATATATAAATATATAAGGGGGGGCAGTAATGAAATAGAGAAAGTACAGAGAAGAGCGACTAAGCGAATAAAGGGAATGGGCTCAGTTATGGGGAAAGGCTGGCCCAGTTGGGATTGGTTACACTGGGGAAGGGGCAGTTAAGGGGGGGTCACTATATATAAATATATAAGGGGGGGCAGTAATGCAATAGAGAAAGTACAGGGAAGAGCGACTAAGCTGATAAAGGGAATGGGCTCAGTTATGGGGAAAGGCTGGCCCAGTTGGGATTGGTTACACTGGGGAAGGGGTGCATAAGGAGACAATGTATAAATATATAAACCCTGATGCTTTACTCACCATTAGTTCCTATGTTTAAACAAAGGACAGGGCTAAGACATGAGGGGATCAGGGGACTTACCCAGAGCCAACGTGAGGATCACTATACGGAACATCTTCTCTCTGAAGCTGAAATAATAAATATCAGCGAAGCTTTGGCACAATGTGACTTACATTTCTTCTGGCTGTGTGTATAGCAGCGTCACATGCCTCTAAGTACTAATGTGATAAACGGCCTTCCCATGATTCCTATCACTAATGGCTCTTCCCATGATTCCTATCACTAATGGCTCTTCCCATGATTCCTATCACTAATGGCTCTTCCCATGATTCCTATCACTAATGGCTCTTCCCATGATTCCTATCACTAATGGCTCTTCCCATGATTCCTATCACTAATGGCTCTTCCCATGATTCCTATCACTAAAGGCTCTTCCCATGATTCCTATCACTAATGGCTCTTCCCATGATTCCTATCACTAATGGCTCTTCCCATGATTCCTATCACTAATGGCTCTTCCCATGATTCCTATCACTAATGGCTCTTCCCATGATTCCTATCACTAAAGGCTCTTCCCATGATTCCTATCACTAAAGGCTCTTCCCATGATTCCTATCACTAATGGCTCTTCCCATGATTCCTATCACTAAAGGCTCTTCCCATGATTCCTATCACTAAAGGCTCTTCCCATGATTCCTATCACTAATGGCTCTTCCCATGATTCCTATCCCTAAAGGCTCTTCCCATGATTCCTATCACTAATGGGTCTTCCCATGATTCCTATCACTAATGGCTCTTCCCATGATTCCTATCACTAATGGCTCTTCCCATGATTCCTATCACTAATGGCTCTTCCCATGATTCCTATCACTAATGGCTCTTCCCATGATTCCTATCACTAATGGCTCTTCCCATGATTCCTATCACTAATGGCTCTTCCCATGATTCCTATCACTAATGGCTCTTCCCATGATTCCTATCACTAATGGCTCTTCCCATGATTCCTATCACTAATGGCTCTTCCCATGATTCCTATCACTAATGGCTCTTCCCATGATTCCTATCACTAAAGGCTCTTCCCATGATTCCTATCACTAATGGCTCTTCCCATGATTCCTATCACTAATGGCTCTTCCCATGATTCCTATCACTAATGGCTCTTCCCATGATTTCTATCACTAATGGCTCTTCCCATGATTCCTATCACTAATGACTCTTCCCATGATTCCTATCACTAATGGCTCTTCCCATGATTCCTATCACTAATGGCTCTTCCCATGATTCCCATGGACAGTGCCAGTGCCCTGAAGACGGTGCCCCCATACATAGTTCCCTCCTGAAGTCAGTTCCCCCAATTGCCCCCATGGACAGTGCCTCTTCTTCGGTGGCAGCAACTCTGGCGACTTTGGACTCCTCCGCGAGACCCTTTTATAAGGTTGCGCCCTGTGCGTACTGACATCACACATACGCACAGGGCACAACCAATCGGATTACTGACAGGGCCCATAATAGATTAAAGGAAAAAGAGAAAGTGATGATTGCCCGGACCCGGGACAAATGTCCCCCCTGTGCCCCCCTGATGGCGGCCCTGGGTCCAGGTCTGGGGCGGAAAGTCCCTGATTCCCTGACCATGCAGGTTTTCCCACAGGCATCCTGCTTGGTTACCCAGCTCAAGTGCAGAAGTATAAGTGTGGAAATATTCCTGCCTTCCCACCCCCAATGGTAATGCAATTATTTATTCTTACCTAGTTGATCTGCCTCCGGAGTGACATCACTTCCAGCCCACTGTGACGTCACTTTTGCGCAACCCACTACGGATAGGGTCAGATAGGGGGTCTGGGAAAGGGGCATAGCAGGGTGGCTGGTTGCGGATCAGTGGGTTTGGGTTGGGTCCAGGTCTGCCCAATTTGTCAGCCTGGGCATTAAGAAAAATTCCGGCTAAACAAGGATGCTATGCTGGCTTTATATTCCCATATAGCGCAGGATGTGGAACCCCTCACAGAACGATCACAGGCCATACCAACAGTAGTTCTACACTTCCCGTCTACAGGGACATTTTCACCCAAGTGTGTCACTGGTGATTGGGATCAGTTGCCCAAGTTTCTTTAGAGGAGAGGCAGGTCGTTAAAGGGGAGGGGGTCACCTTTAGGTTAACTCTTTGTATGTTTTAGAATGTCCTATTCCTAGCAACTTTGCAATTGGTCATTATTATTATTTTTTTTTTATAGTTTATGAATTATTCGCCTTCCTCTCCTACATCTTTACAGCTTTTAAATGGGGGCCGCTGACCCCGATAGCTAAAAAAAAAACAACTGCCCGGTGGTTTTTCGGTTACTTAGTTCTTTCTTCAGCAGCTCTCAAGTTTGGAATTTCAGCAGCTCTCTGGTTGCTAGGGTCGTGTTTATCTTAGCAACCAGGCAGCAGTTTGAATGAGAGACTGGAATATGAATGGGGGGGGGGGGGGGTAAAAAGTAAGATAAATAATAAAAATTAACAATAATAAAACTGTAAGCTCACAGAGCAATAGTTTATTAGCTACTAGTGTCAGTGAGCCCCTTTGTAAAAGCTGTAAAGATGTAGAAGAGGAAGGCAAATAATTCAAAAACTATATAAAAAAAATAAATAATGAAGACCAATTGCAAAGAATGGGCCTTTCTGCAGCATACAAAAAGTTAAATGTACTGAGCGATTATATAGCAGGGGTAAATGCCCTATCCCCACAATCAGGTTTAGTGCATATACAGGTGATCCCTTATCCGGAAAACCCCAGGTCCCGAGCATTCTGGATAACAGGTTCCATACCTGTACAATACAGGAGGGAAAAAAGTAATTTTAAAGATACATAATCATACACAAGAGCTGCAATATAGATGTGCTGTTACCAGTTTCCCTTACTAGTGCTCATTTAGCAGTCACTTGTGTAATGTGGGTTAAAGGGGAACTAAAGCTTAACAAAGAAGAAGGCTATAAATGCTGCACATTATGGTGCTTCTGTTCCAGCCCAAGGCAAACACAGCCCTTTAGCAGGGAAGAAGTGTGCCTGAGGCCTGGGGGGGGGGTCAGCATGTCTGCTTGTAGAGTGTAGAGAGCTCTTTTGGGCAGGGCTCCCTTCCCCTCCTGTATCGGTTACTGATTGCTTTATATGTTACTCTGTATGTCCAATGTATGAAACCCACTTATTGTACAGCGCTGCGGGATATGTTGGCGCTTTATAAATAAATGTTAATAATAATAATAATAATGTAGAGTGTAAGCTCTTTTGGGCAGGGCTCCCTTCCCCTCCTGTATCGGTTACTGATTGCTTTATATGTTACTCTGTATGTCCAATGTATGAAACCCACTTATTGTACAGCGCTGCGGGGTATGTTGGCGCTTTATAAATAAATGTTAATAATAATAATAATAATAGTGCAGATTGTAAGCTCTTTTGGGCAGGGCTCCCTTCCCCTCCTGTATCGGTTACTGATTGCTTTATATGTTACTCCTTGTAGAGTGTAAGCTCTTTTGGGCAGGGCTCCCTTCCCCTCCTGTATCGGTTATTGATTGCTTTATATGTTACTCCTTGTAGAGTGTAAGCTCTTTTGGGCAGGGCTCCCTTCCCCTCCTGTATCGGTTACTGATTGCTTTATATGTTACTCTGTATGTCCAATGTATGTAACCCACTTATTGTACAGCGCTGCGGGATATGTTGGCGCTTTATAAATAAATGTTAATAATAATAATAATGTAGAGTGTAAGCTCTTTTGGGCAGGGCTCCCTTCCCCTCCTGTATCGGTTACTGATTGCTTTATATGTTACTCTGTATGTCCAATGTATGAAACCCACTTATTGTACAGCGCTGCGGGGTATGTTGGCGCTTTATAAATAAATGTTAATAATAATAATAATAATAATGCAGATTGTAAGCTCTTTTGGGCAGGGCTCCCTTCCCCTCCTGTATCGGTTACTGATTGCTTTATATGTTACTCCTTGTAGAGTGTAAGCTCTTTTGGGCAGGGCTCCCTTCCCCTCCTGTATCGGTTACTGATTGCTTTATATGTTACTCTGTATGTCCAATGTATGGAACCCACTTATTGTACAGCGCTGCGGGGTATGTTGGCGCTTTATAAATAAATGTTAATAATAATAATAATATCTCCGTGCCTGCCATACTGGTGGGACACACTACTGCTGCTGCCGCTGACTGACTGACTAGTTCTGTGTGAGCAGCTTCCTTTCCGCCCCAGTAACCCCTCCCCCTTGCTCCTTTCACAAAACTACTTAACCCTTTCCTCCCTCATGCCTGCCCAACCTGTTTAAAGCTTCCCTGCCCCATCTATGCTCATCCAGGAAGTCCTATTCTCAGCAATACAGAGATTTCAAAAGGGGAAAACGATGCACAGATGTTCTAAAATGGACACCGCACAGAATTCTGTATTGAAAGGCCCAATTGTCTGTGGGTGCAACCATCTGCAGCACGGGATGACATGAAAGTTTATGCTGTCAGTGTCCTGCATGGAGCCCCGCCCCCAGCCCTAGTGCCCGCCCCTCCCCTTTCTTCCTCATTCACAGGACAGGAGCCACCCTATGCCAGGGTTGCTAGGTTGGCATTTTTTCACCAAATTGGGCTACTAATTTAAAGCTCGGGCGAGTACAAAGCCTTTTTGGAACCTTGGCAACTCTGTACTTGGGAAACTCAACAAAGTATTTTTTCCCTAGTGTACCTGGCGAGCCTTTCCCAGTGCATGCTGGGTAATGTAGTTTGCATTTAACAATTAGTCTACATCCAAGGTTAATGGAAAACTACATTACCCAGCATGCAATGGGACTGTAGTTAGAAGCTCCCTTTTCTACTTTGTGCTGCCTACAGCCTACTCCCTGCATTGTATGTATATCTTTATTTATAAAGTGCTACTTATGTACGCAGCGCTGTACAGTAGAATCCATTAATACAAACAGGGGGTTATTAAGATAATAATAGATAAATACAAAGTATAAGGGCTCTGGCACACGGGGAGATTAGTCGCCCGCGACAAAACTCCCTGTTCGCGGGCGACTAATCTCCCCGAGTTACCTTCCCCTGCCATCCCACCGGCGAAAATGTAAGTCGCCGGTGGGATGGCACACGCGGCGGCGCGATTTCGCTCAAATCGGCGAAGTTGCCTCACGAGGCTTTTTCGCGATTTGCGCGAAATCGTGCCGCCGCGTGTGCCGAGTTGCCTTCCCCTGCCATCCCACCGGTGAAAATTTAAGTCGCCGGTGGGATGGCAGGGGAAGGCAACTCGAGGAGAATAGTCGCCCGCGAACAGGGAGTTTTGTCGCGGGCGACTAATCTCCCCCTGTGCCAGAGCCCTAACAATAAATACAGATAAATACAAGATACAGTTGCAAGAGTTAAGAGTCAAATACAAGAGGATGGCGGTCCCTGCCCCGTAGAGCTTACAATCTATATTGTCTGGTATGAGATTGTACCACTACTTTGTACAGGGAGGGGCAGCCATTTGTTACATAAGCTATAGCTCTTAGAATTGCTTGGAGTTCTGGGAGCTGTAGTTCAACACACCCATATATACAGTATATATATATATAGATATAGATATAATTCCTGGGGTTAAGGCAATATTCTGAACCCATTTTTGCTTTGACCTACCTCCCAACTGTCCCCCTTTACGTGAGACAGCCCTGATTTTGTCACACAGCGGGCAGGGTAACTGGGCATGGGTATGCTTGAAAGAAGGCATATTTTTCCACATGTATTCTTTTATTTGTTATATTTTTTTGTTCTTGCTGCACATATTGGGCTATTTTTAAAGTGGCATTTGGCTGGTTTTGGGACTGACTTTGGCTGGTTAGGAATATTAGATCTGGCAACCCTGCTGCCCTCCTCCGCCCGACATTATATACATAAGGGTGTGTTGCACTACAACTCTCTGCAAGATCCTGTGAGAAAGCAGAAAGGAGATTTTAGTGCAGATGGGTTGGGACCAGGGCCGGAACTAGGGGTAGGTACCTGCCTAGGGTGCAATGGTGGCAGGGGGTGCTAGGCAGGTACCTCTCCTGCCTACCCCTAGTCCTGGTTCTCTTGCCCCTGACGCCAATACCTGTCACTGCACTCCCACCTCCCCCCCCCCGCGGTGTCACTGTGCAGCCCCCAGTTGTCCCCCCCATTATGTCACTGTGCAGCCCCCAGTTGTCCCCCCCCCACTGTACCACTGTGCAGCCCCCAGTTGTCCCCCCCACTGTGTCACTGTGCAGCCCCCAGTTGCCCCTCCCCCACTGTGTCACTGTGCAGCCCCCAGTTGTCCCCCCCACTGTGTCACTGTGCAGCCCCCAGTTGCCCCCCCCACTGTGTCACTGTGCAGCCCCCAGTTGTCCCCCCCACTGTGTCACTGTGCAGCCCCCAGTTGCCCCCCCACTGTGTCACTGTGCAGCCCCCAATTATCCCCACTACTGTGTCACTGTGCAGCCCCCAGTTGTCCCCCCCACACTGTGTCACTGTGCAGCCCCCAATTATCCCCCCCACTGTGTCACTGTGCAGCCCCCAATTATCCCCCCCCACTGTGTCACTGTGCAGCCCCCAGTTGTCCCCCCCACACTGTCACTGTGCAGCCCCCAATTATCCCCCCCACTGTGTCACTGTGCAGCCCCCAGTTGTCCCCCCCACTGTGTCACTGTGCAGCCCCCAGTTGTCCCCCCCCCCAACTGTGTCACTGTGCAGCCCCCCAGTTGTTCAGGCAAATGGAGGGGGGGGGCGAGGTGAGGTTGCCTAGGGTGCCCAGCCACCTTGGCCTGTCCCTGGTTGCAACTGAGAAGCTAGAAAAGCTGAAAACAGTATAGTAATCTAGTAGTATAAAAAGGAGCCTCTTGCTACACTCGTCCTTCCCATTGCATGCTGGGTATTGTAGTTTTGTAGTTTTACATTAACCCTGGGGGATCTGGGACTAGTCAGGAAAAAGTATGAGGAGATGGTTTATAACTAACATAGCAGGCAGCATGAAGAATGGGGCAGGCAGGACCAAACCAAATGGATAGAGGGACAAAAACAAATGTTGAGCACAGCACAGTGAATTTTTTTGACCAGGCCCATTTCTGCGACCACACCCCCTAAAGACCACTCCTATTTGACAAAATTTGGCAGGTTATTTAAAGTTTTAACACATTTTTGGGGTCCTGTTTTATATGTTATAACATTTTTGCTGAAAAAGGTGAACTTGCCCTTTAAGTTGCGAGTCTCAGTTCCCCCAAGAGACCTGTTTAGCTTATTAGTTACAATTGTATCTCAGTGCAAAGGGGGGGGCTTTTTAACTTTCTGGGCTCTCTACCAAAAGCCCCCTTATTTAATTAAATGTGAGAAACAATGTATCTAAGTGCAGGTGAAGCTCGTAAGATTTCTGGGCTCTCTACCAAAAGCCCCCTCATTTAATTAAATGTGAGAAACAATGTATCTAAGTGCAGGTGACGCTTGGTAAGATTTCTGGGCTCTCTACCAAAAGCCCCCTCATTTAATTAAATATGAGAAACAATGTATCTAAGGGCAGGTGACGCTTGGTAAGATTTCTGGGCTCTGCCAAAAGCCCCCTTATTTAATTAAATATGAGAAACAATGTATCTAAGTGCAGGTGAAGCTCGTTAAGACCTCTGGGCTCTGCCAAAAGCTACTATTAATTAAATTTGTATCTTTTTTAGCTTCAGTGCAGGAGATCAAAGGGAAATGAGGGACTTTTCAGTAAGAATCCGAGACTGCGGGCTGAGCTGTCAGAAGAGGGACTGTCCCGCGACAATAAGGCCAGTTGGGAGGTATGATCAAGTCTTTGCAAGGGCTGCCCCCCTTCTCTGCAATTCGCTCCCACACTTTCTCCCAATCTCTCTGCCTACAAATGATCTCTAAAAGCGCTTATTTAGAGAAGCTTCCCCTCAGTTAGTGTAACATAACCCCAGCAGGCTGCTAAATGCCATCCCCTGCACTACATCTCCCACACCTTGTGTTCCAACCCTTTCTCCTTGTAGATCGTAAGCTCTTTTGGGCATTTTGTCCTAAAATGGACACCGTACAGCTCAGCATTCTGCCTTGAAAGGCCCAGTTGTTAGTGGGCGCAACCATCTGCAGCATGGAATGACATGAGAGCGCTTGTCAGTGCCCTGTCCCTGCTTGCGTGGAGCCCCGCCCCCAGCCCTAGTGCCCGCCCCTCCCTGTACTTCCTCATTCACAGGACAGGAGCCACCCTGGGCTTGTATCAGCTTAACCCTAACTGCATTCGGCCGCCTGACTGGCCATTTTTCCCCTATTCCCTTCTCGCCGGCTTGTGAGGACATTACAGTAAAGGAAGCGGAGAGAACCATGTCTAAACCTCCGCCTAAACCCGTGAAACCAGGTAAAGTGAAAGCTGCCTCACACCTACAGTACTGCGCCTTCCTCTCTAGGAGGGAATGGGGAGGGCTGGCCCATTGCTCATGTACTGAGGGGGGGTTAGGGACAGGCAACTCTGCAACTGCTTGCGGGGGGGTTCACTTCAGCTTTATTCATGTAATTTAGTCTCATTACTATTCTACATCATTGTCTGTGAGTGATACAATTTCTATTCAGTTTGTGCACGGTAATGTGATACTATTATATGTGAAAGGTGACCGAGTCATCCCATTGCAGTAACATGCACACAGGCTGTCAGGGAATGCTGGGAGTTGTAGGCCAACAGCAACAGAGTATCCATATAACATAATATAAAGTTGCCTTGTGACCTGCCTGCCTTCTGTGCAGCAAACAGACTTCCTCTTTCATTCAGATGCTGATACACATTCTGCTGACAAGTCCCATTCAGCCCTGCTGAGTTGCTTTAGTAGGCTTCCCCCGCAGCAAAGAGATCTTGTTACAGACAGGTATGGGAGCCGTTATACGGGAACCTGTTATCCAGAGAGCTATGGGCTGTCTCCCATACACTCCTATTTAATCAGATAATTAACAGTTTTCTCTGTAATAATAAAACAGTACCTGTACTTGATCCCAACTAAGATATAATTACCCCTTATTGGGGGCAGAACAGCCCTATTGGGTTTATTTAATGGTTAAATGATTCCCTTTTCTCTGTAATAATAAAACAGTACCTGTACTTGATCCCAACTAAGATATAATTACCCCTTATTGGGGCAGAACAGCCCTATTGGGTTTATTTAATGGTTAAATGATTCCCTTTTCTCTGTAATAATAAAACAGTACCTGTACTTGATCCCAACTAAGATATAATTACCCCTTATTGGGGGCAGAACAGCCCTATTGGGTTTATTTAATGGTTAAATGATTCCCTTTTCTCTGTAATAATAAAACAGTACCTGTACTTGATCCCAACTAAGATATAATTACCCCTTATTGGGGCAGAACAGCCCTATTGGGTTTATTTAATGGTTAAATGATTCCCTTTTCTCTGTAATAATAAAACAGTACCTGTACTTGATCCCAACTAAGATATAATTACCCCTTATTGGGGGCAGAACAGCCCTATTGGGTTTATTTCATGGTTAAATGATTCCCTTTTCTCTGTAATAATAAAACAGTACCTGTACTTGATCCCAACTAAGATATAATTACCCCTTATTGGGGGCAGAACAGCCCTATTGGGTTTATTTAATGGTTAAATGATTCCCTTTTCTCTGTAATAATAAAACAGTACCTGTACTTGATCCCAACTAAGATATAATTACCCCTTATTGGGGCAGAACAGCCCTATTGGGTTTATTTAATGGTTAAATGATTCCCTTTTCTCTGTAATAATAAAACAGTACCTGTACTTGATCCCAACTAAGATATAATTACCCCTTATTGGGGGCAGAACAGCCCTATTGGGTTTATTTCATGGTTAAATGATTCCCTTTTCTCTGTAATAATAAAACAGTACCTGTACTTGATCCCAACTAAGATATAATTACCCCTTATTGGGGGCAGAACAGCCCTATTGGGTTTATTTAATGGTTAAATGATTCCCTTTTCTCTGTAATAATAAAACAGTACCTGTACTTGATCCCAACTAAGATATAATTACCCCTTATTGGGGCAGAACAGCCCTATTGGGTTTATTTCATGGTTAAATGATTCCCTTTTCTCTGTAATAATAAAACAGTACCTGTACTTGATCCCAACTAAGATATAATTACCCCTTATTGGGGCAGAACAGCCCTATTGGGTTTATTTAATGGTTAAATGATTCCCTTTTCTCTGTAATAATAAAACAGTACCTGTACTTGATCCCAACTAAGATATAATTACCCCTTATTGGGGGCAGAACAGCCCTATTGGGTTTATTTAATGGTTAAATGATTCCCTTTTCTCTGTAATAATAAAACAGTACCTGTACTTGATCCCAACTAAGATATAATTACCCCTTATTGGGGCAGAACAGCCCTATTGGGTTTATTTAATGGTTAAATGATTCCCTTTACTCTGTAATAATAAAACAGTACCTGTACTTGATCCCAACTAAGATATAGTTACCCCTTATTGGGGGCAAAACAATCCTATTGGGTTTAATTAATATTTTAATGATTTTTTAGTAGATCTAAGGCATGGAGATCCAAATTACGGAAAGATCCCTTATCTGGAAAACCCCAGGTTTCGAGCATTCTGGATAACAGCATACCTCCCGATTTTAACAGCTCAGGCCGCAGTCCCGGATTCTTATTGAAAAGTCCCTCATTTCCCTTTGATCTCCTTCACTGAATGCCAAAAAAGATACAAATTTTCCCAAATGTAATTAAATAAGTAGCTTTTGGCAGAGCCCAGAATACTCAGCCCCTGCACTGAGATACAATTGTAACTAATAAGCTAAACGGGTCTCTTGGGGGAACTGAGACTCACAGGTTGCAGGGCAACTTCACCTTCATTAGCAAAACTGTAATAACACATAAAACAAGACCCCCAAAACCCCCAGAAATGGGTTCAAACTTTACATAACCGGCCAATTTTTGTAAAATGGGTGTGGTATTTAGGGGGTGTGGTCACAGAAATGGGCACTGTCAAAAAATTGTTTCCCCCACCAGAGGGTGGGCTAATAAAGCTGGGCCACCCACACCGGGAGGGAGCTCCCCTTATGGGCAGCCATGTTGTGCTAATCGGTGAGACAATGTGGGGGTGATAGGTGCCCTAAATCACCCCCACATTGTTTATTGAACCCATGAGCATTCTGGATAACAGGTCCCATACCTGGAACAGAATATTTTGACAATGATGAAAATACTAGAGCTGCACCAAACTCATAATTTTTTGGTTTTTACCATAAACCACATTCAGAATTCTGGATATAGGGGGCATCCCTATAAAATACCACATATTGAGACTGATTTATAGTGCAGTTACCAATGGCAGCCAGTCATCTATTGGTCTACTACAAGTTGAAAATGAAAGCAGAGATCTCATTGGTGCCATTGATAACTGCATTGATTCTGTTTAGCCCCTGTGTTATTCAGTTAGCCCCAATGGCTTCCTCCTAATAGCAGCAGCAACAGTATGCAATGATACAGGTATGGGATCTGTTACCCAGAAACCTGTTTACCTACACGAGTGAGGTACCCAGGTGATATATATTAGTGATAATATATTATAATATAATACACAAGAGCCCTGGATATTCTGTTATGTCCTTATAAATGGTGCTTAGTCATGTCATCGGTTATAATTGATGCTTAGAGCTTTTATACGGTCCCCAGTGACTTATAATATCCTTATGTTTTACAAGCGGGGGGTATATATTTCACTATATATTTCCTTATTTGTCTCCTTTTTCTTTCTATGCTGAGGTTTTTAGCACTGATCCAGTGAAGGCTATATGTGTATTAAGGAGGCCATACACGGGCCGATTGTAGCTGCCGATATGGGTCCCTTAGACAGATTCAGCAGCTTATTGGCCCGTGTATGGGCACTAACAATGGGCCTGCCCGACTGATATCAGGCCTGAAATTGGGCAGATATCAATCGGGCAGGTCAATGCGGCCCCCGAACTGAATGCACCTATTACCGGCGTTCTAATTGGATCGTTTGTCCCCAGGACCAAACGACCGAATTAGCCTGAATTCAGCCCATATTGCTCACCCGTAGGTGGGGATACGGGAGAAGATCCGCTCACTTGGTGACCAAGCCGAGCGAGCGGATCTTAACGTGTATGGCCACCTTTAGTTGGAAGCTGAAGGACTTTTTATTTAATTCCATTTACCTTCTTATTGTGATTTTAGTTATTATATACCTGTACTCTAGCCCTAGGTTTACTTTAACTTTTAGTTTGATGTAGGTATTGTTATTCTGAGACAATTTGTATTTGGTCTTAATTTTTTATGGTTTTTCAGCTATTTTGCTTTTTGTTCTCCAGTTTGGTATTTGATCAGCTATCTGGTTGCTAGGGTCATATTTACCCTAGCAACCAGGCTCTGATTTGAATGAGAGACTGAAAAATGAATGAGCAAGAAAGATGCGTAATAAAAAGTAACAATTGTAGCCTCACATAACATAAATTGTGTGCTCGGGTCAGTGACCCCCAGCTGAAAGCTGGAAAGAGGCAGTAAAGGAAGGCAAATAACTAAAAATCTATAAAAGATAAATAATGAAGACCAATGGCAAACTTGCTAGGAATAGGATACTCTAGAGCAGTGCTGTCCAACTGGCGGCCCGCGGGCCGCATGCGGCCCGCGACCCCCCTCTGTGTGGCCCCCACCTGTCTGGCTGCTTTGATGGCTTACCTTTGAGTAAGCATTAAATGGTATCAGTACTGAGATTAACTGGCCCCCTGCATGGTTTTCACCTCAGATTCAGGCTGTAATCCCTCTGTATTGTTTAAATATGTAATCCCCTGTGTTTTTCACACCTTTTAATACCTGCATTGTTCACCCCCTGCAGTGTTCACACCTCAGGCTCAGACTGTAATCACTCCCATTGTTCACTTCTTCACACCTCAGACATAGGTACTGTAGGCAGAGTATGGCACATACAGCCAGCATAGGGCAGGTAGAGTATGGCACACACAGGCAGCATAGGTCAGGTAGGGTATGGCACACACAGGAAGGGTAGGGCAGGCAGAGTATGGCACTCACAGGCAGGGTAGGGCAGGCAGAGTATGGCACACAGAGGCAGCATAGGGAAGGCAGAGTATGGCACACACAGGCAGGGTAGGACACGCAGAGTATGGCATGCACAGACAGCTTAGGACAGGCAGAGTGCTGCCTGTGTGTGCCATACTCTGCTTGCCCTATGCTGCTTGTGGGAGGTGAACCTGGCAGGGGGTTTGTTGTGGGAGTTTGTTAGCAGTTGGAAATAGCCATTAAATGGTCCCTAAGGTGTGTAATTATGTACTGGGGGTTGCTCTGCTATCCACAGGGGAGGAGGAGGCATATGAAATTTAAGGGTATATCTTAATATGACATAATTCTTTCACATATGAATGATGGTAGATATCCCCACAGTAAGGACCAAGCATATGGGATTTTGCTGTGCTACCACCATTGTGATAAAATAGGTGTGGTTTGAAGTGGGTGTGGTTTCAAAAAGGGGAGTGGTCAAAACTGGCTTCCATTAGCGGCCCTCCACCATGTATGCTAGAGAAATTCCGGCCCTCGGCACCGTAGAAGTTGGACAGCACTGCTCTAGAGCATACTAAAAATCAACTGACCAGCCCTTTGGGAAAGACGAGCCTTTAACTGTATCCTGGATCTGATACAAGGTAGGGCTGATTTACGCCCATAGGTGCTAAAGTGCAGTTGCCAATAGCAACTAGGCAAGTCTTTGCTTGGTTCCATCTTGCAGCAGACTGTTTGCTGATTAGTTGCAATTGGCAACTGCACATTCCATTACTTTCTATTGTAAAACAAAATCCAGTATGTAATCTTTGGTTTTACTCCCCCGGATTCCGTATTGTTTCTTGCAAAGAAAATGAATAAGTAAGTGAATTCCGGCCCAATGGTGGCAGGAACTGCAGGAAAGATGTCTCAATGTGCTTTTCCTGTCACAGTGGTTCCGCACATCACTCACTCACATACACACACACTCGCACACACACACACACGTGCTTACAGAGCATTGTTCTATTTGTGGTTCTATTTGTTAAAGGGAAACTATACTCCCAGAATAAATATTTAACCAAGTTTATAAGATGTTAAGTGGCCTATTAAAGAATCTCCCCAAACTGGAATATATATATCAGTAAATATTGCCCTTTTACATCCTTTCCCTTGAGCCGCCATTTAGTGATGGGCTGTGTGCTCCCTCAGAGATCAGCTGACAGGAAGTGATGCAGCTCTAACTGTAACAGGAAGTAGTGTGGGAGCAAAAGGCAGAACTCTGCCCATTCATTGGCTGATGGGGCCTAGCATGTATGTGTGCCTTGGCTTGTTTGTGTGCACTGTGAATCCTATGATCCCAGGGGGCGGCCCTTAGTACATAAAATGGCAGTTTCCTATTTAGGATTACCCAATGGCACATACTGCTAAATAAGTATATTTATATGAAAATGGGTTATTTAGATGAAGCAGGGTTTACATATGAGCTGTTTATGCAATATATTGTTATAGAGACCTACATTGTTTGTGGGTTTAGTTTCCCTTGAACTGGACTTCAGCTTATGTTTTTGGCTAGAATAGCACTTATCGGGCTAGTTAGGTTAGAGCGTGGGGTACATTGGACTCTCTTTCAAAGGATGGGCCTTCGCTATGTGGAAAAGTATGTATGGATGGTGTTGTTAAACTACATCTCCCACTGCAAGTTATAAAGTAGTGATGGAAAAGTAGAAGTTCTTTTGCAGCAAACTGTAACTAATAGCTTTTATTGTCCAAGACAATAGCAATGCAGGATAATCAGCACTCACAATGCAGATGGAATGCAGGCAATAGATGCAGCAGATTCAAAATAGTGCACCACTGTTGGAGTAGTAGGTAAGCATGCTTTATCCTTAGGGTTTCCACATTAATGACCCAGACCCCCATCACTACTGCAGCCCCTACACTAAGGCAACAGAGCCTGTAAAGGAGAATACTTCCAGCTATCTCTCCTGGTTGGAGCAAAGAAGCTGCTCTTGCTAACCAAAGTTCACAGGGTCCCTACTCCCCAACTTCACTACAGGTACAGGTCCATCTAGGGCAGAACATTCCTGGGCCTTGTTGATTCCTGGCTCAGTCAAACACCCACCTGGTACAACAGATTCAGGCCAAAGAGGAAGATCCACCCCCTGCTAAACACTATATTACAGTGTGCAGGAAGTGGTCATAAGCCTTACGGCCAATACAAGTACAATATGTAAGTAGGAAAAATAGATACATGGGCTGTTAAGGGATCTTTTTGTAATTTGGATATCCATACTTTAAGCATTAACTAAACCCAATAGGGCTGTTCTGCCCCAATAAGGGGTAATTATATCTTAGTTGGGATCAAGTACAGGTACTGTTTTATTATTACAGAGAAAAGGGAATCATTTAACCATGAAATAAACCCAATAGGGCTGTTCTGCCCCCAATAAGGGGTAATTATATCTTAGTTGGGATCAAGTACAGGTACTGTTTTATTATTACAGAGAAAGGTAATCATTTAACCATTAAATAAACCCAATAGGGCTGTTCTGCCCCAATAAGGGGTAATTATATCTTAGTTGGGATCAAGTACAGGTACTGTTTTATTATTACAGAGAAAAGGGAATCATTTAACCATTAAATAAACCCAATAGGGCTGTTCTGCCCCAATAAGGGGTAATTATATCTTAGTTGGGATCAAGTACAGGTACTGTTTTATTATTACAGAGAAAAGGGAATCATTTAACCATTAAATAAACCCAATAGGGCTGTTCTGCCCCAATAAGGGGTAATTATATCTTAGTTGGGATCAAGTACAGGTACTGTTTTATTATTACAGAGAAAAGGGAATCATTTAACCATGAAATAAACCCAATAGGGCTGTTCTGCCCCCAATAAGGGGTAATTATATCTTAGTTGGGATCAAGTACAGGTACTGTTTTATTATTACAGAGAAAAGGGAATCATTTAACCATGAAATAAACCCAATAGGGCTGTTCTGCCCCAATAAGGGGTAATTATATTTTAGTTGGGATCAAGTACAGGTACTGTTTTATTATTACAGAGAAAAGGGAATCCTTTAACCATGAAATAAACCCAATAGGGCTGTTCTGCCCCAATAAGGGGTAATTATATCTTAGTTGGGATCAAGTACAGGTACTGTTTTATTATTACAGAGAAAAGTGAATCATTTAACCATTAAATAAACCCAATAGGGCTGTTCTGCCCCAATAAGGGGTAATTATATCTTAGTTGGGATCAAGTACAGGTACTGTTTTATTATTACAGAGAAAAGGGAATCATTTAACCATTAAATAAACCCAATAGGGCTGTTCTGCAGGTTTTCCTGGTAAAGTGACCGGCACACATACAGTTAAGCACTGCAGACTGGTTGGATGAAACTAGAATGTACCAATTAGTAGTACAGGTATGGGATTCATTATCTGGAAACCCCATCATTTAAACATTATTAAACCCCACGGGATTGCTTTGCCTCCAATAAGGATTAATTATATCTTAGTTAGAATTAAGTATAAGGTTCTGTTTTATTATTACAGAGGAAAAAGCAGTTAAATATATTTATAGATTCTGTGTATGTATATTTATTTGCACCTTTGATTAAACCATAACCCTTATCTTGGCCGGGATATTGCTATTTTATGCTTGTGATTTATATATATATTTCTTTATTTGCAGGTCAGGTGAAAGTGTTCCGAGCCCTATACACATTTGAACCCAGAACAGTAAGTGGCTTTTATAACGTTTCCTTTCTCCCCTGCTGGATACACCAGATAATGATGTAACAATAACGAGTTGTTATTACTAAATACTTAACTCCTAATGCCGAGGGTGAAACTCCTCCTTAGTATCTGGGGTACTAAGATACTGATAGGTGAGCTATTCTGAGACAATTTGCAATTGGTCTTCATTTTTTATTATTTCTGACTTTGGGATTCTTTAGCTTTTGATGTAGCAGCTCTCTCATTTGGGATTTCTGCAGCTATATGGTTGTTAGGGCCTGAATTTCCTTAGCAACAAGGCATTGATTTGAATGAGAGACTGGAATATGAACAGGGAGGGCCAAGAAAAGAAAGCTAAGTAATTAAAAGTAACAATAACAATAAACCTGGAGCCTCACAGAGCAATAGTTTTTTGGCTGCCGGGGTCGGTGACCCCTATTTGAAAGCTGGAAAGAGGCAGAAAGAAGGCGGCGGCAAATAATTCAAAAACTAAAGAAAAAAAAGAAAAAATGAAGACCAATTGAAAAGTCGCTTTGAATTAGTCATTCTATAACATACTACAATTAAAGCAACCCCTTTAATACACAGAACATTCCAAATCCAGGCCAGGACAGGAGACTTACTGTTACATTCTATTTGAGTCTCAAAGTAGTCAGCCAGATCAGCAGGGGAACAGGGGGCAGGGCTTAGGGAACAGGGGCGGGGCTTAAGGAACTGCTCCAAATCAGATTATTACATTAAAGTCATGAAAAGGCGGCATATTGTTTTATTTATATAGCAAAGTTGTTTTCCTTACATTGTGTTTAGGTGGAGTTCCCCTTTAAATATAATGTATTTATAATTTATTTACTATAGTGTATATAAATGATTATGTAAAAGTCTGTGTAGGCATAGGGGCAGCTATTCAAGCTAATTAGGACAAATGGCCATATTTGCACAGCAGATAACGGATAAGCTCTGTAGAATACAATGGGTTTAGTTCTTACACAGGAAAATAAACATGGTTCAAATGCCGTTCATAGCTACAGGAATGTTTTTTGGGCATAAAACAGTTTATTTCTAGGTACCTGGTCAACAGATACAAACTTCAAATGAAAAAAAATACATCTTCCATGTTACTTTATTTTTATGCTCATTTTTACAAATTTTCTTTTTCAGCCAGATGAGTTATATTTTGAAGAAGGGGATATACTTTATATAGCGGATATGGTGAGTTATATTGAGCTGCAGTCTGAACACAAGGCAATGTTGAGAGTCTTCTCCAGTGCTACAGTCGTGTAGCCCCCCAGTAGGGCCCATCAGAGACACTGGGCATGTTACACCTGGGGGTAGACTTGGGGGGGGGGCTTGTTTTCCTAGTTACACCACTGGGGCTAATTATACACTGCACCTTTGGGGGAAATGTAATACAGGTATAGGATCCCTTATCTGAACACCTGTTATGCAGAAAGTTCTGAATTACAGAAAGGCCATCTCCCATAGACTCCATTATAAGCAAATAATTATAATTTTTAAAAATGATTTCCTTTTCTCTGTAATAATAAAACAGTACATGTACTTGATCCCAACTAAGATATAATTACCCCTTATTGGGGCAGAACAGCCCTATTGGGTTTATTTCATGGTTAAATGATTCCCTTTTCTCTGTAATAATAAAACAGTACCTGTACTTGATCCCAACTAAGATATAATTACCCCTTATTGGGGGCAGAACAGCCCTATTGGGTTTATTTCATGGTTAAATGATTCCCTTTTCTCTGTAATAATAAAACAGTACCTGTACTTGATCCCAACTAAGATATAATTACCCCTTATTGGGGGCAGAACAGCCCTATTGGGTTTATTTCATGGTTAAATGATTCCCTTTTCTCTGTAATAGTAAAACAGTACCTGTACTTGATCCCAACTAAGATATAATTACCCCTTATTGGGGGCAGAACAGTCCTATTGGGTTTAATTAATGGTTAAATGATTCCCTTTTCTCTGTAATAATAAAACAGTGCCTGTACTTGATCCCAACTAAGATATAATTACCCCTTATTGGGGCAGAACAGCCCTATTGGGTTTATTTCATGGTTAAATGATTCCCTTTTCTCTGTAATAATAAAACAGTACCTGTACTTGATCCCAACTAAGATATAAGTACCCCTTATTGGGGCAGAACAGCCCTATTGGGTTTATTTAATGGTTAAATGATTCCCTTTTCTCTGTAAAAATAAAACAGTACCTGTACTTGATCCCAACTAAGATATAATCACCCCTTATTGGGGCAGAACAGCCCTATTGGGTTTATTTAATGGTTAAATGATTCCCTTTTCTCTGCAATAATAAAACAGTACCTGTACTTGATCCCAACTAAGATATAATTACCCTAATATACTAAATGGGGGTGGGTGGAACATTCTGGTCAGTGATATTTGTTGGGCTGGAAAATAATGAAGATGAAACGGTATGTGCAATATTATTATTATTATTATACATGAAAATAAACCTTGATTTTCTTTTTCTCAGAGTGACACAAACTGGTGGAAAGGAACCTGCAAAGGAAAAACAGGCCTTGTACCCAGTAACTATGGTAAGTGTGGACTTAATAAATGCATGTTAGTTCCTATGCATCTATATATAGTCAATACAGAGCCTTTCTTCAATTGCCTTTTATCTGAAAACACCTGAAAAAAGTGTTCGCAAGTGTGTTATAGAATGGCCAATTCTAAGCAACTTTTCAATTGGTCTTCGTTATTTTTTATTTATAGTTTTTTAATTATTTCCCTTCTTCTTCTGACTCTTTAAAACTTCTATTAGGGGTCAGCCAAAAAACGATTGCTCCACGACGCTTGAGTTTTATTGCTACTTTTTATAACTTATTTTACTATTGAGCCCCTCTCTTATTCATATACCGGTCTCTCATTTAAACCACTCGATGGTTGCTAAGGTAATTTGAACCCCAGCAACCAGATAGCAACTGCTGTAATTCCAAAACTGGAGACAGTGAAATAATAAAAAAAAAAAACACAAATAATAAAATATGAAGACCAATTACAAATTGTCTCAGAATATTACTCTCTACATCAGTGATTCCCAACCAGTGGCTCGGGGGGAACATGTTTCTCCCCAACCCCTTGGATGTTGCTCTCAGTGCCCCCAAACCAGGGAGTTATATTTGAATTCCTGACTTGGGGGCAAGTTTTGGTTGAATAAAAACAAGATTTCCTACCAAATAAAGCCCCCTGTAAGCTGATAGGGTGCATAGAGGCCCCTAATAGCCAATCACAGCCCTAATTTGGCTCCTCCATGAACTTTTATGGTGCTCGTGTTGCTCCCCAAGTCTTTTTACATTTGGCTGTGGCTCACGAGTAAGAAAGGTTGGGGATCCCTGGGGATCTACATCATACTAAAAGTTAACTGAAAGAGAGTCGGGCATGGATCCAAAAAGCACCCTCTTGAAACTGAGAACAATAGAAGGTGTGAAATGCAGTTTAGGTACAGAAAGTTGAATTTACAACTACCTTTTGTGAAATAGCAGGGGGTTTAAGAACTGTCTGATAGACAGGATGTGGTCAACGGCTAGCTCTTGTATTCTGATACTATCTACTGTGTGAGTGACACAGCTTCCTCCATACATATATGTGTGTGTGTATATACAGAATGATGAATCATTAAAGGGGTGGTTCACTTCAGTTACATTTTAGTATGTTATTGAATGTCCTATTCCTAGCAACTTTGCAACTGGTCTTTATTGTCTGTTTTTTATGGCGGTTGCATTATTTGTCTTCACCATCAGCCTCTTTCCAGCTTTCAAATGGGGGTCACATTTAACCATTAAATAAACCCAATAGGACTGTTCTGCCCCCAATAAGGGGTAATTAAATCTTAGTTGGGATCAAGTACAGGTACTGTTTTATTATTACAGAGAAAAGGGAATCATTTAACCATTAAATAAACCCAATAGGGCTGTTCTGCCCCAATAAGGGGTAATTATATCTTAGTTGGGATCAAGTACAGGTACTGTTTTATTATTACAGAGAAAAGGGAAAAATTTAACCATTAAATAAACCCAATAGGGCTGTTCTGCCCCAATAAGGGGTAATTATATCTTAGTTGGGATCAAGTACAGGTACTGTTTTATTATTACAGAGAAAAGGGAATCATTTAACCATTAAATAAACCCAATAGGGCTGTTCTGCCCCCAATAAGGATTATTTATATCTTAGTTGGGATCAAGTACAGGTACTGTTTTATTATTACAGAGAAAAGGGAATCATTTAACCATGAAATAAACCCAATAGGGCTGTTCTGCCCCCAATAAGGGGTAATTATATCTTAGTTGGGATCAAGTACAGGTACTGTTTTATTATTACAGAGAAAAGGGAATCATTTAACCATTAAATAAACCCAATAGGGCTGTTCTGCCCCAATAAGGAGTAATTATATCTTAGTTGGGATCAAGTACAGGTACTGTTTTATTATTACAGAGAAAAGGGAATCATTTAACCATTAAATAAACCCAATAGGGCTGTTCTGCCCCAATAAGGGGTAATTATATCTTAGTTGGGATCAAGTACAGGTACTGTTTTATTATTACAGAGAAAAGGGAATCATTTAACCATTAAATAAACCCAATAGGGCTGTTCTGCCCCAATAAGGGGTAATTATATCTTAGTTGGGATCAAGTACAGGTACTGTTTTATTATTACAGAGAAAAGGGAATAATTTCTTTAAAAATCTGAATTATTTGATTAAAAATGGAGTCTATGGGAGATGGCCTTTCTGTAAAGGAGCTTATTTATTTCCTGTTTAAATTATTTTTTAGTAGACTTTAGGCAAATTAAGAAAGATCCCATATCCAGAAAACCCCAGGTTCCGAGCATGCTGCAAAACCAACCACCTGTATCATTTTATTTGGAAGACAATATCTAAATGTGCACAGACAATGTTAAAATAACATTACATCACTTAGCTTGTCGAACAATGGGGGCATATTCATTATATATATATATATATATATATATATATATATATATATATACATACAAAAGCAAAGATCTGATTGGTTGCTATGGGCACCATCACCGGTAAAGCTGGCTAACACACTATAATGAATATGCTCCTAGATATTGTATAGGAATGATTGTATTTGCAAGATATTATGACTCTCCAGAGAAAGAGGTCGAAACACTTCTTTATACAAGTGCTCTGTATTCATGCACCCTAAATGCATTCTCTCTGTTCCATGTCTCCCCTAGTTGCTGAGCAAGCCGAGTCTATCGACAATCCATTGCATGAAGCTGCCAAAAGAGGTGTGTGATTATCATAAAGATCCAGAATGAATCCGTAACCAACAGACAGTTTATATTATGTTAAGTGGCCTATTAAAGAATCTCCCCAAACTGGAATATATATATCAGTAAATATTGCCCTTTTACAGCCTTTCCCTTGAGCCGCCATTTAGTGATGGGATGTGTGCTCCCTCAGAGATCAGCTGACAGGAAGTGATGCAGCTCTGACTGTAACAGGAAGTAGTGTGGGAGCAAAAGGCAGAACTCTGCCCATTCATTGGCTGATGGGGCCTAGCATGTATGTGTGCCTTGGCTTGTTTGTGTGCACTGTGAATCCTATGATCCCAGGGGGCGGCCCTTAGTACATAAAATGGCAGTTTCCTATTTAGGATTACCCAATGGCACATACTGCTAAATAAGTATATTTATATGAAAATGGTTTATTTAGATGAAGCAGGGTTTTACATATGAGCTGTTTATGCAATATATTGTTATAGAGACCTACATTGTTTGGGGGGATAGTTTTCCTTTATGTTTGCTCAGGACCAGTAACCCATAGCAACCAATAAGAAGTTTGCTTTTAAACAGGTGACCAGTAAATTCTACCTGCTGATAGGTAACTATGGGTTAATGTGGCTGGGTAAACTAAGTTTTTTTTATAACATAACCCCCTAAGTCCCTTATCATTCAGTAAATAATGTGTCCCCGCCCCTGAACTGGCAAATAGTTCATGTTATCCTGCAACTGGCAAAATAGGTTACATGATACATCACGTGTTACTGTTCTATTCCAGAATAGTTGGTATTGATATGTTGTTGGATACAAAAATATAATAGAATCTTGTTTGCATATATATTCTTGTTATTATATCTATGTTTCCTTATAGGATCCATCTTCTGTCACTGTTTATAATCAGATTTTCCTTTGATAACCTTTTAGGCAATGTTAGCTGGTTAAGAGAATGTTTGGAGAACCGGGTCGGGGTGAATGGATTAGACAAAGCCGGAAGCACAGCCTTATACTGGGGATGCCATGGTGGCCATAAAGGTACTCTCTCTTGCCTTGTATCTGTCCATTTATTAACATTATGTGCCATGTAGCTTCATTGGGATTGCCTATGGGACCTGTAATCCAGAATGCTGGGGACCAGTGGCATAACTATAGAGAAAGCAGACCCAGTGGTTGCTGGGTGGGGGTTTAAGGACCAGTGACATAACCATAGAGAAAGCAGACCCAGTGGTTGCTGGGTGGGGGTGGAAGGACCAGTGACATAACCATAGAGAAAGCAGACCCAGTGGTTGCTGGGTGGGGGTGGAAGGACCAGTGACATAACCATAGAGAAAGCAGACCCAGTGGTTGCTGGTTGGGGGTGGAAGGACCAGTGACATAACCATAGAGAAAGCAGACCCAGTGGTTGCTGGGTGGGGGTGGAAGGACCAGTGACATAACCATAGAGAAAGCAGACCCAGTGGTTGCTGGGTGGGGGTGGAAGGACCAGTGACATAACCATAGAGAAAGCAGACCCAGTGGTTGCTGGTTGGGGGTGGAAGGACCAGTGACATAACCATAGAGAAAGCAGACCCAGTGGTTGCTGGGTGGGGGTGGAAGGACCAGTGACATAACTATAGAGAAAGCAGACCCAGTGGTTGCTGGGTGGGGGTGGAAGGACCAGTGACATAACTATAGAGAAAGCAGACCCAGTGGTTGCTGGGTGGGGGTGGAAGGACCAGTGACATAACTATAGAGAAAGCAGACCCAGTGGTTGCTGGGGGGGTGGGGGGACCAGTGACATACCTATAGAGAAAGCAGGCCCAGTGGTTGCTGGGGGGGGGTGGAAGGACCAGTGACATAACTATAGAGAAAGCAGACCCAGTGGTTGCTGGGTGGGGGTGGAAGGACCAGTGACATAACTATAGAGAAAGCAGACCCAGTGGTTGCTGGGGGGGTGGGGGGACCAGTGACATACCTATAGAGAAAGCAGGCCCAGTGGTTGCTGGGTGGGGGTGGAAGGACCAGTGACATAACTATAGAGAAAGCAGGCACAGTGGTTGCTGGGGGGGTGGGGGGACCAGTGACAACTATAGAGAAAGCAGGCCCAGTGGTTGCTGGGTGGGGGGACCAGTGACATAACTATAGAGAAAGCAGGCACAGTGGTTGCTGGGGGGGTGGGGGGACCAGTGACAACTATAGAGAAAGCAGGCCCAGTGGTTGCTGGGTGGGGGGACCAGTGACATAACTATAGAGAAAGCAGACCCAGTGGTTGCTGGGTGGGGGTGGGGGGAACAGTGATGTAACTATAGAGAAAGCAGACCCAGTGGTTGCTGGGTGGGGGTGGGGGGAACAGTGATGTAACTATAGAGAAAGCAGACCCAGTGGTTGCTGGGGGGGAGCAGTGACATAACTATAGAGAAAGCAGACCCAGTGGTTGCTGGGGGGGGGCAGTGACATAACTATAGAGAAAGCAGACCAAGTGGTTTCTGGGGGGGTGGGGGGACCAGTGACATAACTATAGAGAAAGCAGACCCAGAGGTTGCTGGGGGGGGGCAGAGGGGCCCGGACCATGGGGTCTGCTTCCTATGTAGGTCTAAGAAGTCCCCTTTTTTTGCTGGGGAGCAGGGGACATGGGTGGGCAGAGGGATGACCCGGATAGGTGTGCACCATTGTTACGCTGTTGCTGGGGACCTGGGGTTTTCTGAATAAGGGGTTTTTCCATTATCTCTAGGAATCCACAGGGACACAGAATTAAAAGTAAAAATTCCCATTATCAAAGTTAAATTCAAATAATAGATATTTCCAATGGCCCTACGCATTTTGTGCCCGAAAGTAACGCTCCGGTCCTTGTTCAGCTTCCTGCCCATGACAGAAGATGCACGCTTTGGATTAATGTTTAATTGACACTGTTCCAATATGGGCAATTGTCTGAAAAGGAACATCCCCCCTTATATGTATTTACTACTCATTTCTCACGTTTTCATTGATTTATGTTCCAGATGTCGTCGACCTGTTGCTTGCACAGCCCAACATTGAACTAAACCAACAGGTAAATGATTCATTTATATACTAAGCATCTTAAATCGGCTTTTCATGTCTGGGTGACAGGTTCCCTTCAGTTAAAGTATTTATTGACCATGTATATGTGTAACGTGTTACTATAGTTCCCATATCTGACATTGCCCCATATTATTTGCTGGCATGACGCTCTGATTTTATATTTACAAAAATATATTTTATATATATTTTTATATTTCATGGTTTGCCCAGAACAAGCTCGGTGACACCTCGTTGCACGCTGCAGCATGGAAAGGATATGCTGACATTGTACAGTTACTGATTTTAAAAGGTAGGTTTGTCTTCTAAATAGAAATACAGGTATGGGATCTGTTATCCAGAAAGCTTTGAATGACAGGAAGGCTGTCATTGGGGGCAGAACAGCCCTATTGGGTTTATTTCATGGTTAAATGATTCCCTTTTCTCTGTAATAATAAAACAGTACCTGTACTTGATCCCAACTAAGATATAATGACCCCTTATTGGGGCAGAACAGCCCTATTGGGTTTATTTAATGGTTAAATGATTCCCTTTTCTCTGTAATAATAAAACAGTACCTGTACTTGATCCCAACTAAGATATAATTACCCCTTATTGGGGGCAGAACAGCCCTATTGGGTTTATTTAATGGTTAAATGATTCCCTTTTCTCTGTAATAATAAAACAGTACCTGTACTTGATCCCAACTAAGATATAATTACCCCCTATTGGGGGCAGAACAGCCCTATTGGGTTTATTTAATGGTTAAATGATTCCCTTTTCTCTGTAATAATAAAACAGTACCTGTACTTGATCCCAACTAAGATATAATTACCCCTTATTGGGGGCAGAACAGTCCTATTGGGTTTATTTAATGGTTAAATGATTCCCTTTTCTCTGTAATAATAAAACAGTACCTGTACTTGATCCCAACTAAGATATAATCACCCCTTATTGGGGCAGAACAGCCCTATTGGGTTTATTTAATGGTTAAATGATTGCCTTTTCTCTGTAATAATAAAACAGTACCTGTACTTGATCCCAACTAAGATATAATCACCCCTTATTGGGGCAGAACAGCCCTATTGGGTTTATTTAATGGTTAAATGATTCCCTTTTCTCTGTAATAATAAAACAGTACCTGTACTTGATCCCAACTAAGATATAATTACCCCTTATTGGGGGCAGAACAGCCCTATTGGGTTTATTTAATGGTTAAATGATTGCCTTTTCTCTGTAATAATAAAACAGTACCTGTACTTGATCCCAACTAAGATATAATTACCCCTTATTGGGGGCAGAACAGCCCTATTGGGTTTATTTAATGGTTAAATGATTGCCTTTTCTCTGTAATAATAAAACAGTACCTGTACTTGATCCCAACTAAGATATAATTACCCCTTATTGGGGGCAGAACAGCCCTATTGGGTTTATTTAATGGTTAAATGATTCCCTTTTCTCTGTAATAATAAAACAGTACCTGTACTTGATCCCAACTAAGATATAATCACCCCTTATTGGGGCAGAACAGCCCTATTGGGTTTATTTAATGGTTAAATGATTCCCTTTTCTCTGTAATAATAAAACAGTACCTGTACTTGATCCCAACTAAGATATAATTACCCCTTATTGGGGGCAGAACAGCCCTATTGGGTTTATTTAATGGTTAAATGATTCCCTTTTCTCTGTAATAATAAAACAGTACCTGTACTTGATCCCAACTAAGATATAATTACCCCTTATTGGGGGCAGAACAGCCCTATTGGGTTTCTTGAACAAGCAGAATATCCAAGGCTACAGTGATCCCTAGAGTTACAGTTAATTTAGTATAGGTATATGTAATAGGTAGGTGGGTAGATAGATTTATATAATGAAACATGAATTGTGTTTTTCCCATCACTGCCATTGGGTAATTATATATAAATTAATTATAAGTATAAATAGAGCCATAACTGTCATCATTTACGCAGTCAAAATAAAATGTCATGCAAATGTTGAACCTGTGACTTTGGTAACCCTTCGGTGGGCTTGTTTTATAGGTGCAAGAACAGATTTAAGGAATAATGAGAAAAAGCTGGCACTTGACATGGCTACAAACGCTCAGTGCGCCTCACTGCTCAAAAAGAGACAAGGGCAAGGTAAGGTGGATCTTTCTTTACATTACTCTGTACAGTCCCCAGAATTACATACCTTTCTCCCTGAATCCAGATTTCTTTTGTTTTTCTATTACAAGCAACTGAACTGCAGCTCTCCTACTGACTTCCACCTCTAGCATGAAGCTCTTTAGCTTTCTGAGCCCTTCTTCTCTCTCCAACTATAATAACCTCAAAGAGGTGCCTGGTTGATTTTAATTTGAGCAGAAGTAGTGAGGATGCCCAGTAGAAATGCCCAGAAAGCAAAAGTGGGTTGGAGCTTTAATGCTAGACAAGGAAGTTAGTAAAAGAGCTGCAGTTCAGCTGCAAGTAATAGAAAAACAAAATTAATCTGCATGCTGGAAGAAAGCTTGCATTCCCCTTCCCCTACAGCGCACTGCCCATCTCTTCCAGTAACATGGGCTCAGGGCTGTTCCCTTACGCAGGAAGCTTACAACGGCTGCTGCGGCCATTTTGCTCCATCACAGAGCTTCTTGGGAGGTGCCTACATGTTGTGGTACCACTTTGGGGCTGACTTCTCTAATGATTATTGATGGTCTTGCTCAGTGTTGCACTTCTCCTTGCTTTCAGCCAAGCCGTGCCATGGGAATAGGGTTTTAGGACACATAGATCCTTTCTTTTGCCTCCCTTCCCCACCCTAGGGGGCAGATTTATCAAAACACGAGTTCAAAATACGAGTTCGAATCCCGAATGGGAAAAATTCGGATTGGAAACAAAAATTTCTGAAGATGGCAAATATCACGAAAATTCTTACGAAAGAATCGTATTAGTCACGATAATATCGTATTGGTGGTCCGAAAGTCCCAAAATTTTCGTACCGAATGACTGTAAACAGTGGCAGAGCCTTTCCGAATTTTTTGTGCAAGGGTCTGGAAAAGTCACGCAGGCATTCGAACAAGTCGCGCAGGTGCAAAAAAATCGGTGTAAACGTGCTTGGAGCGTTCGTGTCTTTCTAAATCTCCCCCTAGGTGTCTATAACTTGGGGGCAAAATACTTTCCTGAGGATTTCCCTGTTTCCATAGCACAAGCTGACACAAACCAAGGGACAGGAAAGCTTATTGCAATAAAAAATCAGGATACCGCCCCCCCCCCCCAACATTTTGCCCCCATGATGGACAAATAACTCCGGGTAGTACCAGACATGACCCAGGAGAAGAATTCCAACTTCCTAATCTCTACTAAGGATAGACTCATTTAATCTAAGATCCTAAACCAGATCTATATCACCCCCACCAAACTCTTCAAAATGGGGAGAAAGATCAACGGCTCCTGCCCCCCGATGCGTGCAAACTTCTTTTGTATGATCTGGTCCTGCCCACCAATTGCCAATTTTTGGAGAAATATCCTTAACATCCTGGTAAATGACCAGAAGTTCCCCCAAACATAACTTGGGATGCACTGAATCCCGGATTCAGTTTGGGATTCGGGCCGCATCCAGGCTTTTTTTGAAGAATTTGGTTTCGGCCGAACCCAAAAAAGTAGGTTTGGTGCATCCCTACACATAACACCCCAAATCTGTCTCTTGGGCATTTTGAATGATAGTATCCCTACCAATTACGCCCGTAACCGATATCGCCCCCTGTTATTTTGCATTAGACATTGCAATGCACTGGATAGGTGCAACCCCCTACCTAGTGTTCTATCATGGCAACAACTGGTTAATAAAGCAATACCCCCTATCAAGCTTATATCAGAAACCAGGGGTACCCAGACCAAATCTGATCGTACCTGGACCCCATGGTGGTTGACGTAACACTTTGTCTGTTTTCTGTACCCCTTAAAGGGGAAGCTGTCACTATAAGGAATGATTCCAAATCCCTTTATATCATGTTAGTTGAGCAAAATAAACATTACTTGCACTATATAAATTATTTAATTTTATTCCCCTTCAGTCTGGGAATTTACAATCACAGCAAACAGGCCGACGCCATTTTGGGAACACTGTTATTAAGGCAAAGCTTTGTATCAATCCAAAATCATATGCATTTGCCATCTGGGTGGTAACTAGGAAGTGCTGAATGGAAAGTTTAAGTAATTGTAATTAAAAATCTGAGCTGTCAATCATATATTGCCTGCTCCGCCTCTATGCCGCAGGCATAGAGGCGGGGCAGGCAATATATGATTGACAGCTCAGATTTTTAATTACAATTACTTTCATTGTCCATTCAGCACTTCCTACATGTCACCTAGGTGGCGCATATACAAGATTTGGGGATTATACAGAACTTTGCTCAGTAACAGTTTCCACAAAATGGCGGCTGCCTGTTTAGTGTAATCGTAAATTTTAATACTGAACGAAACAAAAAGAAAATAATTTATATAGCGGAAACAAAGTTCCATTTGCTCCACTAACACGCTAGAAATGGATTTGGAATTATTTCTTAGGGTGACAGATCCCCTTTAAAAAAATCTTTTCTTGACCCTTTGATGTTTTTTAGTGGCAAACCTGCACTAACACCGCCATCTTGTTTCAGGTATTGTACGATCATCCAGCAACGCAGACGAATACCTTGACGACGAAGACTCGGATTAGTTATCGCCCCTATGCTTTTAGCTGCAAACGTTTGACGTCCCATTGAGAAATGTTATTTGCCCCGGGCAACCTCACCAGTACATAAATACCCCCCCTGATATTCTTGACAATTCATTGTACATTCCCCGTACTGTATTGCACATTTTTACAATGGAAAACAAAAGTTCTACTCTCTTTATTGCTCACGTAGCAAAATTAATGTCTTTCTATATGTCTGAATTTCTGATCTGAGTGTAAGGGGCAATTTTTTTTAAAATGTGAGATAAAAACTCCCCACAAAGAAAATCACCCACTTTCTATTCATTCCTATGGGATTTTTTAGGAGTGTATTTACCAGTAAATTCACCATTTCATTAATACACTTCTATAAATCCCATAAGAACAAATAGAAAGTGATTTTTTTTTTTTGTGGTGAGCTCTAATCTCACATTTTTCATAAATCTGCCCCAAATTTTTGTCTGTCTTCAAGCTTTTCTTATACCCTTCCTCCTTCTTTTTTATTATTATTATTTTTTTTTTTTACAAATGAAAAAGTAGAATTACTGTAGGAATACATCTTGAAATAAAATGTTTTGATCATAATACTATCAGACATTGTTTCTATCTACACTTTTGGGAAAAAAATACAGGTATGGGATCTGTTATCAAGAAACCTGTTATCCAGAAAGCTCCGAATTACAGGAAGATATAATTACCCCTTATTGGGGCAGAACAGCCCTATTGGGTTTATTTAATGGTTAAATGATTCCCTTTTCTCTGTAATAATAAAACAGTACCTGTACTTGATCCCAACTAAGATATAATTACCCCTTATTGGGGCAGAACAGCCGTATTGGGTTTATTTCATGGTTAAATGATTCCCTTTTCTCTGTAATAATAAAACAGTACCTGTACTTGATCCCAACTAAGATATAATTACCCCTTATTGGGGCAGAACAGCCCTATTGGGTTTATTTCATGGTTAAATGATTCCCTTTTCTCTGTAATAATAAAACAGTACCTGTACTTGATCCCAACTAAGATATAATTACCCCTTATTGGGGCAGAACAGCCCTATTGGGTTTATTTCATGGTTAAATGATTCCCTTTTCTCTGTAATAATAAAACAGTACCTGTACTTGATCCCAACTAAGATATAATTACCCCTTATTGGGGCAGAACAGCCCTATTGGGTTTATTTCATGGTTAAATGATTCCCTTTTCTCTGTAATAATAAAACAGTACCTGTACTTGATCCCAACTAAGATATAATTACCCCTTATTGGGGGCAGAACAGCCCTATTGGGTTTATTTAATGGTTAAATGATTCCCTTTTCTCTGTAATAATAAAACAGTACCTGTACTTGATCCCAACTAAGATATAATTACCCCTTATTGGGGCAGAACAGCCCTATTGGGTTTATTTCATGGTTAAATGATTCCCTTTTCTCTGTAATAATAAAACAGTACCTGTACTTGATCCCAACTAAGATATAATTACCCCTTATTGGGGCAGAACAGCCCTATTGGGTTTATTTCATGGTTAAATGATTCCCTTTTCTCTGTAATAATAAAACAGTACCTGTACTTGATCCCAACTAAGATATAATTACCCCTTATTGGGGGCAGAACAGCCCTATTGGGTTTAATTAATGGTTAAATGATTCCCTTTTCAGCAAAAGGCACATTTATAAAAAATTGTTGGTAAAATTACAAAATCTGAAAACTGTCTTTTTCCCAAAAGTGGAGAGAGAGGTTTGTGAATAAGGTGGAAAATCCGACAAATCTATCTCCACTTTTATTTTGTCTCAATATCAGCACTTTTGTTAATTGCCCCTTGTGTTGTGATTACTCGATACCCGTTGACATAACTCACTGAAAGTTTAACAAAATGCAGAAAACAGAAGGTTTTGACGGTTGCCTTAATATTTTTCAATTCTTCAGCTGAAGATGGGATGATATGGGAGATCAGTAATTCCCCCTTTGCCCACAGGAGGGCAAACATACCATTGTAGCTGATAGGGTCAAAATCTCATTTTTTATCTTGTACGAGTAAAAAATATTTTCTAATATTTAATATTTATAATGAGTCCTGTTTTTTATTACAGCCTTAGGCAGTAGGGTTACCACCTGTCCAGTTTTGACCCGAAAAGCCTGATATTCGGTAGGGCTGTCTGGGTCAAAACTACCTGCCGGTTTTCCCACTGTGGAAAATTGGGCAGGATTCTCCAAGATTGACATGGCGATTGGCCAATCCCTGCATAATAACTACACCCCCCTGATGTCACTGCCCCACCCAGTGACATCATGTCCCACCTGCCTGCCTAGGGTTCCTAGGCAGGAGAGCTGGAAACCCTATTTAGCAGCCATCTTTGTTCTCTAAAATAATCCTCGCCCAGTCTAGTATTCCGAGGGAACATCAGATAATACATATTGATGGACTTCTCCACAAAAAGTGTCAGAAATTATTTTTACATACTATATAGAAAAAAGATCTTCAAAAAGGGGAGGGACCTTTGCCATTGGCTTCTACATGAACTCGGCAAGTTTAACCTGGCGAATTGTCCAATTCAGATTTTTAGCCGTTTAGACGCATAGTAAATCTCGGAAAAGTTGCAGTGTGTTTTTCTTCTACGACTTTTTGTGCTAAAATTTTGATTCGAGTTAAAAAAACAAAACAAAAGGATGGTTAGTAAATGGGCCCCAAAGTGGATTTTATGGACATCAAAATGGCTAAAAATTTGAATTCACCTGTGATTTTTTCTCCCACAGACTTTTCATATTGGATTTTTCAAGTAAATGTTAAACATTCAAGGAAATAAATTTAGTCAAATTTTAAAATTACAAAAAAAAAGAGAAATTTAGACTTTTAGTAAATGTGCCCCTCAGTTTCTGGTCCCGTCGCTTCCTAAAGCTTCAATGGTTTGTGATGTCGCTATAGTTTTTGTTGCCTTTATAGAAACAGGCACCAGATCACACAGTGTATACAGTAAATAAATATTCTGTGATTTGGGGGGAAAAATATAAAAAACTGATTCATTAAACCCCTGAGGCTTTTATTCACCAGTAAATCATGTTTATCAACCTATTAAATGAATAAAAATGGGTGCAATACATTTTTTATAGAAAAAAAAAAAAGGATATGAGATTGGAATAAAAACATATTTAGATCCCGAGCCACCATTAAACAGGAAGTGCTGTTGCTGCTAACTGGAAGTGACATCATCAGAAGTGGGTGGGAGGTAGAAGAAAACATTTAAAAAAACGTCTAAAGGATTAAAATGTAGATAATATGGGTAATATAATATAGTATGGGATCCCTTATCCGGAAACCCGATATCCAGAAAGCCTGTTTCCCATAGACTCCATTTTAATCAAATAATTCAGATTTTTAAAATTGATTTCCTTTTTCTTGTAAAAAAATAAAAGTACCTGTACTTGATCCCAACTAAGATATAATTACCCCTTATTGGGGCAAGAACAGCCCTATTGGGTTTATTTCATGGTTAAATGATTCCCTTTTCTCTGTAATAATAAAACAGTACCTGTACTTGATCCCAACTAAGATATAATTACCCCTTATTGGGGGCAGAACAGCCCTATTGGGTTTATTTCATGGTTAAATGATTCCCTTTTCTCTGTAATAATAAAACAGTACCTGTACTTGATCCCAACTAAGATATAATTACCCCTTATTGGGGGCAGAACAGCCCTATTGGGTTTATTTAATGGTTAAATGATTCCCTTTTCTCTGTAATAATAAAACAGTACCTGTACTTGATCCCAACTAAGATATAATTACCCCTTATTGGGGGCAGAACAGCCCTATTGGGTTTATTTCATGGTTAAATGATTCCCTTTTCTCTGTAATAATAAAACAGTACCTGTACTTGATCCCAACTAAGATATAATTACCCCTTATTGGGGGCAGAACAGCCCTATTGGGTTTATTTCATGGTTAAATGATTCCCTTTTCTCTGTAATAATAAAACAGTACCTGTACTTGATCCCAACTAAGATATAATTACCCCTTATTGGGGGCAGAACAGCCCTATTGGGTTTATTTCATGGTTAAATGATTCCCTTTTCTCTGTAATAATAAAACAGTACCTGTACTTGATCCCAACTAAGATATAATTACCCCTTATTGGGGCAGAACAGCCCTATTGGGTTTATTTCATGGTTAAATGATTCCCTTTTCTCTGTAATAATAAAACAGTACCTGTACTTGATCCCAACTAAGATATAATTACCCCTTATTGGGGCAGAACAGCCCTATTGCGGTTATTTAATGGTTAAATGATTCCCCTTTCTCTGTAATAATAAAACAGTACCTGTACTTGATCCCAACTAAGATATAATTACCCCTTATTGGGGCAGAACAGTCCTATTGGGTTTAATTAATGGTTAAATGATTCCCTTTTCTCTGTAATAATAAAACAGTACCTGTACTTGATCCCAACTAAGATATAATTACCCCTTATTGGGGCAGAACAGCCCTATTGGGTTTATTTAATGGTTAAATGATTCCCTTTTCTCTGTAATAATAAAACAGTACCTGTACTTGATCCCAACTAAGATATAATTACCCCTTATTGGGGGCAGAACAGCCCTATTGGGTTTATTTAATGGTTAAATGATTCCCTTTTCTCTGTAATAATAAAACAGTACCTGTACTTGATCCCAACTAAGATATAATTACCCCTTATTGGGGCAGAACAGCCCTATTGGGTTTATTTAATGGTTAAATGATTCCCTTTTCTCTGTAATAATAAAACAGTACCAGTACTTGATCCCAACTAAGATATAATTAATCCTTATTGGATGTAAAACAATCCTATTGGGTTTAATTAATGTTTTATTGATTTCTTAGTAGACTTAAGGTATGAAGATCCAAATTACGGAAAGATCCCTTATCCGGAATACCCTTGGTCCCGAGCATTCTGGATAATGGGTCCTATACCTGTATAAAAAATATGGATAAGACCCACAATCCACATCTGCAAATTCAACTCTCAACCCACACCCGCTTTTCCTGCCGGTACCAGACCCACTGCAGGACTCCTTTATACAAACAAATTTCTATTCTATTCTGTCTCTACTGTAAATCTGCAGAAAACCTCACTTACCTTCAGCGTCGGAGAGCAAAGCATCTTGGGTTTCGGTGGACTTACCCACAAACAACATTAGGATGATTGTACGGAACATCTTCTCTCTGAAAGCAATAAGATTTGTATAAAGGCAGGGTCACTGGGGAGATCTCTCTCTTTATACTGTGTCTGAACCTGAAATTGCAATAAACAAATATTAGAAAAGCTTTGGCAACATTTGAAGAGTTTCTTCTGGCTGTGTATATAGCAGTGTCAGCTGCCCTTTAATAATAATATTATTCCCATGATTCCTCTCACTTATGACTCTTCCCATGATTCCTCTCAGTTATGAATCTTCCCATGATTCCTCTCACTTATGACTCTTCCCATGATTCCTCTCACTTATGACTCTTCCCATGATTCCTCTCAGTTATGAATCTTCCCATGATTCCTCTCACTTATGACTCTTCCCATGATTCCTCTCACTTATGACTCTTCCCATGATTCCTCTCACTTATGACTCTTCCCATGATTCCTCTCACTTATGACTCTTCCCATGATTCCTCTCACTTATGACTCTTCCCATGATTCCTCTCACTTATGACTCTTCCCATGATTCCTCTCACTTATGACTCTTCCCATGATTCCTCTCACTTATGACTCTTCCCATGATTCCTCTCACTTATGACTCTTCCCATGATTCCTCTCACTTATGGCTCTTCCCATGATTCCTCTCACTTATGACTCTTCCCATGATTCCTCTCACTTATGGCTCTTCCCATGATTCCTCTCACTTATGACTCTTCCCATGATTCCTCTCACTTATGGCTCTTCCCATGATTCCTCTCACTTATGACTCTTCCCATGATTCCTCTCAGTTATGACTCTTCCCATGATTCCTCTCACTTATGACTCTTCCCATGATTCCTCTCACTTATGACTCTTCCCATGATTCCTCTCACTTATGACTCTTCCCATGATTCCTCTCAGTTATGACTCTTCCCATGATTCCTCTCACTTATGACTCTTCCCATGATTCCTCTCACTTATGGCTCTTCCCATGATTCCTCTCACTTATGACTCTTCCCATGATTCCTCTCACTTATGGCTCTTCCCATGATTCCTCTCACTTATGGCTCTTCCCATGATTCCTCTCACTTATGACTCTTCCCATGATTCCTCTCACTTATGGCTCTTCCCATGATTCCTCTCACTTATGACTCTTCCCATGATTCCTCTCACTTATGACTCTTCCCATGATTCCTCTCAGTTATGACTCTTCCCATGATTCCTCTCAGTTATGACTCTTCCCATGATTCCTCTCAGTTATGAATCTTCCCATGATTCCTCTCACTTATGACTCTTCCCATGATTCCTCTCAGTTATGAATCTTCCCATGATTCCTCTCACTTATGACTCTTCCCATGATTCCTCTCAGTTATGACTCTTCCCATGATTCCTCTCACTTATGGCTCTTCCCATGATTCCTCTCACTTATGACTCTTCCCATGATTCCTCTCACTTATGACTCTTCCCATGATTCCTCTCACTTATGACTCTTCCCATGATTCCTCTCACTTATGACTCTTCCCATGATTCCTCTCAGTTATGACTCTTCCCATGATTCCTCTCACTTATGACTCTTCCCATGATTCCTCTCACTTATGACTCTTCCCATGATTCCTCTCACTTATGACTCTTCCCATGATTCCTCTCAGTTATGACTCTTCCCATGATTCCTCTCACTTATGACTCTTCCCATGATTCCTCTCACTTATGACTCTTCCCATGATTCCTCTCACTTATGACTCTTCCCATGATTCCTCTCACTTATGGCTCTTCCCATGATTCCTCTCACTTATGACTCTTCCCATGATTCCTCTCACTTATGGCTCTTCCCATGATTCCTCTCACTTATGACTCTTCCCATGATTCCTCTCACTTATGGCTCTTCCCATGATTCCTCTCACTTATGACTCTTCCCATGATTCCTCTCAGTTATGACTCTTCCCATGATTCCTCTCACTTATGACTCTTCCCATGATTCCTCTCACTTATGACTCTTCCCATGATTCCTCTCAGTTATGACTCTTCCCATGATTCCTCTCACTTATGACTCTTCCCATGATTCCTCTCACTTATGACTCTTCCCATGATTCCTCTCAGTTATGACTCTTCCCATTATTCCTCTCAGTTATGAATCTTCCCATGATTCCTCTCACTTATGACTCTTCCCATGATTCCTCTCAGTTATGAATCTTCCCATGATTCCTCTCACTTATGACTCTTCCCATGATTCCTCTCAGTTATGACTCTTCCCATGATTCCTCTCACTTATGACTCTTCCCATGATTCCTCTCAGTTATGGCTCTTCCCATGATTCCTCTCACTTATGACTCTTCCCATGATTCCTCTCACTTATGACTCTTCCCATGATTCCTCTCACTTATGACTCTTCCCATGATTCCTCTCACTTATGACTCTTTCCCATGATTCCTCTCACTTATGACTCTTCCCATGATTCCTCTCAGTTATGACTCTTCCCATGATTCCTCTCAGTTATGACTCTTCCCATGATTCCTCTCACTTATGACTCTTCCCATGATTCCTCTCAGTTATGACTCTTCCCATGATTCCTCTCAGTTATGACTCTTCCCATGATTCCTCTCACTTATGACTCTTCCCATGATTCCTCTCACTTATGACTCTTCCCATGATTCCTCTCACTTATGACTCTTCCCATGATTCCTCTCACTTATGACTCTTCCCATGATTCCTCTCAGTTATGACTCTTCCCATGATTCCTCTCACTTATGACTCTTCCCATGATTCCTCTCACTTATGACTCTTCCCATGATTCCTCTCACTTATGACTCTTCCCATGATTCCTCTCACTTATGGCTCTTCCCATGATTCCTCTCACTTATGACTCTTCCCATGATTCCTCTCACTTATGGCTCTTCCCATGATTCCTCTCACTTATGACTCTTCCCATGATTCCTCTCACTTATGGCTCTTCCCATGATTCCTCTCAGTTATGACTCTTCCCATTATTCCTCTCAGTTATGAATCTTCCCATGATTCCTCTCACTTATGGCTCTTCCCATGATTCCTCTCAGTTATGACTCTTCCCATTATTCCTCTCAGTTATGAATCTTCCCATGATTCCTCTCACTTATGACTCTTCCCATGATTCCTCTCAGTTATGGCTCTTCCCATGATTCCTCTCACTTATGACTCTTCCCATGATTCCTCTCACTTATGATTCTTCCCATGATTCCTCTCACTTATGACTCTTCCCATGATTCCTCTCACTTATGACTCTTCCCATGATTCCTCTCAGTTATGACTCTTCCCATGATTCCTCTCACTTATGACTCTTCCCATGATTCCTCTCACTTATGACTCTTCCCATGATTCCTCTCACTTATGACTCTTCCCATGATTCCTCTCAGTTATGAATCTTCCCATGATTCCTCTCACTTATGACTCTTCCCATGATTCCTCTCACTTATGGCTCTTCCCATGATTCCTCTCACTTATGACTCTTCCCATGATTCCTCTCACTTATGGCTCTTCCCATGATTCCTCTCACTTATGACTCTTCCCATGATTCCTCTCAGTTATGACTCTTCCCATGATTCCTCTCACTTATGACTCTTCCCATGATTCCTCTCACTTATGACTCTTCCCATGATTCCTCTCAGTTATGACTCTTCCCATGATTCCTCTCACTTATGACTCTTCCCATGATTCCTCTCACTTATGACTCTTCCCATGATTCCTCTCAGTTATGACTCTTCCCATTATTCCTCTCAGTTATGAATCTTCCCATGATTCCTCTCACTTATGACTCTTCCCATGATTCCTCTCAGTTATGAATCTTCCCATGATTCCTCTCACTTATGACTCTTCCCATGATTCCTCTCAGTTATGACTCTTCCCATGATTCCTCTCACTTATGACTCTTCCCATGATTCCTCTCAGTTATGGCTCTTCCCTTGATTCCTCTCACTTATGGCTCTTCCCATGATTCCTCTCACTTATGACTCTTCCCATGATTCCTCTCACTTATGACTCTTCCCATGATTCCTCTCACTTATGACTCTTCCCATGATTCCTCTCACTTATGACTCTTCCCATGATTCCTCTCAGTTATGACTCTTCCCATGATTCCTCTCAGTTATGACTCTTCCCATGATTCCTCTCACTTATGACTCTTCCCATGATTCCTCTCACTTATGACTCTTCCCATGATTCCTCTCACTTATGACTCTTCCCATGATTCCTCTCACTTATGACTCTTCCCATGATTCCTCTCAGTTATGACTCTTCCCATGATTCCTCTCACTTATGACTCTTCCCATGATTCCTCTCACTTATGACTCTTCCCATGATTCCTCTCACTTATGACTCTTCCCATGATTCCTCTCACTTATGGCTCTTCCCATGATTCCTCTCACTTATGACTCTTCCCATGATTCCTCTCACTTATGGCTCTTCCCATGATTCCTCTCACTTATGACTCTTCCCATGATTCCTCTCACTTATGGCTCTTCCCATGATTCCTCTCACTTATGACTCTTCCCATGATTCCTCTCAGTTATGACTCTTCCCATGATTCCTCTCACTTATGACTCTTCCCATGATTCCTCTCACTTATGACTCTTCCCATGATTCCTCTCAGTTATGACTCTTCCCATGATTCCTCTCACTTATGACTCTTCCCATGATTCCTCTCACTTATGACTCTTCCCATGATTCCTCTCAGTTATGACTCTTCCCATTATTCCTCTCAGTTATGAATCTTCCCATGATTCCTCTCACTTATGACTCTTCCCATGATTCCTCTCAGTTATGAATCTTCCCATGATTCCTCTCACTTATGACTCTTCCCATGATTCCTCTCAGTTATGACTCTTCCCATGATTCCTCTCACTTATGACTCTTCCCATGATTCCTCTCACTTATGACTCTTCCCATGATTCCTCTCAGTTATGACTCTTCCCATTATTCCTCTCAGTTATGAATCTTCCCATGATTCCTCTCACTTATGACTCTTCCCATGATTCCTCTCAGTTATGAATCTTCCCATGATTCCTCTCACTTATGACTCTTCCCATGATTCCTCTCACTTATGACTCTTCCCATGATTCCTCTCAGTTATGGCTCTTCCCATGATTCCTCTCACTTATGGCTCTTCCCATGATTCCTCTCACTTATGACTCTTCCCATGATTCCTCTCACTTATGACTCTTCCCATGATTCCTCTCACTTATGACTCTTCCCATGATTCCTCTCACTTATGACTCTTCCCATGATTCCTCTCAGTTATGACTCTTCCCATGATTCCTCTCAGTTATGGCTCTTCCCATGATTCCTCTCACTTATGGCTCTTCCCATGATTCCTCTCACTTATGACTCTTCCCATGATTCCTCTCACTTATGACTCTTCCCATGATTCCTCTCACTTATGACTCTTCCCATGATTCCTCTCACTTATGACTCTTCCCATGATTCCTCTCACTTATGACTCTTCCCATGATTCCTCTCACTTATGACTCTTCCCATGATTCCTCTCACTTATGACTCTTCCCATGATTCCTCTCACTTATGACTCTTCCATGATTCCTCTCACTTATGACTCTTCCCATGATTCCTCTCACTTATGACTCTTCCCATGATTCCTCTCACTTATGACTCTTCCCATGATTCCTCTCACTTATGACTCTTCCCATGATTCCTCTCACTTATGACTCTTCCCATGATTCCTCTCACTTATGACTCTTCCCATGATTCCTCTCACTTATGACTCTTCCCATGATTCCTCTCACTTATGACTCTTCCCATGATTCCTCTCACTTATGACTCTTCCCATGATTCCTCTCACTTATAACTCTTCCCATGATTCCTCTCACTTATGAATCTTCCCATGATTCCTCTCAGTTATGAATCTTCCCATGATTCCTCTCACTTATGACTCTTCCCATGATTCCTCTCACTTATGACTCTTCCCATGATTCCTCTCACTTATGACTCTTCCCATGATTCCTCTCACTTATAACTCTTCCCATGATTCCTCTCACTTATGACTCTTCCCATGATTCCTCTCACTTATGACTCTTCCCATGATTCCTCTCACTTATGACTCTTCCCATGATTCCTCTCAGTTATGAATCTTCCCATGATTCCTCTCACTTATGACTCTTCCCATGATTCCTCTCAGTTATGACTCTTCCCATGATTCCTCTCACTTATGACTCTTCCCATGATTCCTCTCAGTTATGACTCTTCCCATGATTCCTCTCACTTATGACTCTTCCCATGATTCCTCTCAGTTATGACTCTTCCCATGATTCCTCTCAGTTATGACTCTTCCCATGATTCCTCTCACTTATGACTCTTCCCATGATTCCTCTCAGTTATGACTCTTCCCATGATTCCTCTCAGTTATGACTCTTCCCATGATTCCTCTCAGTTATGACTCTTCCCATGATTCCTCTCACTTATGACTCTTCCCATGATTCCTCTCAGTTATGACTCTTCCCATGATTCCTCTCAGTTATGAATCTTCCCATGATTCCTCTCACTTATGACTCTTCCCATGATTCCTCTCAGTTATGACTCTTCCCATGATTCCTCTCACTTATGACTCTTCCCATGATTCCTCACTATGACTCTTCCATTCCTCAGTTATGACTCTTCCCATGATTCCTCTCACTTATGACTCTTCCCATGATTCCTCTCAGTTATGGCTCTTCCCATGATTCCTCTCACTTATGACTCTTCCCATGATTCCTCTCAGTTATGACTCTTCCCATGATTCCTCTCACTTATGACTCTTCCCATGATTCCTCTCACTTATGACTCTTCCCATGATTCCTCTCAGTTATGGCTCGTCCCATGATTCCTCTCACTTATGGCTCTTCCCATGATTCCTCTCACTTATGACTCTTCCCATGATTCCTCTCAGTTATGGCTCGTCCCATGATTCCTCTCACTTATGGCTCTTCCCATGATTCCTCTCACTTATGACTCTTCCCATGATTCCTCTCACTTATGACTCTTCCCATGATTCCTCTCACTTATGACTCTTCCCATGATTCCTCTCAGTTATGGCTCTTCCCATGATTCCTCTCACTTATGACTCTTCCCATGATTCCTCTCAGTTATGACTCTTCCCATGATTCCTCTCACTTATGACTCTTCCCATGATTCCTCTCACTTATGACTCTTCCCATGATTCCTCTCAGTTATGGCTCGTCCCATGATTCCTCTCACTTATGGCTCTTCCCATGATTCCTCTCACTTATGACTCTTCCCATGATTCCTCTCACTTATGACTCTTCCCATGATTCCTCTCAGTTATAACTCTTCCCATGATTCCTCTCACTTATGACTCTTCCCATGATTCCTCTCAGTTATGACTCTTCCCATGATTCCTCTCACTTATGACTCTTCCCATGATTCCTCTCAGTTATGACTCTTCCCATGATTCCTCTCACTTATGACTCTTCCCATGATTCCTCTCAGTTATGACTCTTCCCATGATTCCTCTCAGTTATGACTCTTCCCATGATTCCTCTCACTTATGACTCTTCCCATGATTCCTCTCAGTTATGACTCTTCCCATGATTCCTCTCACTTATGACTCTTCCCATGATTCCTCTCAGTTATAACTCTTCCCATGATTCCTCTCACTTATGACTCTTCCCATGATTCCTCTCAGTTATGACTCTTCCCATGATTCCTCTCACTTATGACTCTTCCCATGATTCCTCTCAGTTATGACTCTTCCCATGATTCCTCTCACTTATGACTCTTCCCATGATTCCTCTCAGTTATGGCTCTTCCCATGATTCCTCTCACTTATGACTCTTCCCATGATTCCTCTCAGTTATGACTCTTCCCATGATTCCTCTCACTTATGACTCTTCCCATGATTCCTCTCACTTATGACTCTTCCCATGATTCCTCTCACTTATGACTCTTCCCATGATTCCTCTCACTTATGACTCTTCCCATGATTCCTCTCAGTTATGGCTCGTCCCATGATTCCTCTCACTTATGGCTCTTCCCATGATTCCTCTCACTTATGACTCTTCCCATGATTCCTCTCACTTATGACTCTTCCCATGATTCCTCTCACTTATGACTCTTCCCATGATTCCTCTCACTTATGACTCTTCCCATGATTCCTCTCACTTATGACTCTTCCCATGATTCCTCTCAGTTATAACTCTTCCCATGATTCCTCTCACTTATGACTCTTCCCATGATTCCTCTCAGTTATGACTCTTCCCATGATTCCTCTCACTTATGACTCTTCCCATGATTCCTCTCAGTTATGACTCTTCCCATGATTCCTCTCACTTATGACTCTTCCCATGATTCCTCTCAGTTATGACTCTTCCCATGATTCCTCTCACTTATGACTCTTCCCATGATTCCTCTCAGTTATAACTCTTCCCATGATTCCTCTCACTTATGACTCTTCCCATGATTCCTCTCAGTTATGACTCTTCCCATGATTCCTCTCACTTATGACTCTTCCCATGATTCCTCTCAGTTATGACTCTTCCCATGATTCCTCTCACTTATGACTCTTCCCATGATTCCTCTCAGTTATGGCTCTTCCCATGATTCCTCTCACTTATGACTCTTCCCATGATTCCTCTCAGTTATGACTCTTCCCATGATTCCTCTCACTTATGACTCTTCCCATGATTCCTCTCACTTATGACTCTTCCCATGATTCCTCTCACTTATGACTCTTCCCATGATTCCTCTCACTTATGACTCTTCCCATGATTCCTCTCACTTATGACTCTTCCCATGATTCCTCTCAGTTATGAATCTTCCCATGATTCCTCTCACTTATGACTCTTCCCATGATTCCTCTCACTTATAACTCTTCCCATGATTCCTCTCACTTATGACTCTTCCCATGATTCCTATCACTAATGGCTCTTCCCATGATTCCTATCCCTAAAGGCTCTTCCCATGATTCCTATCACTAAAGGCTCTTCCCATGATTCCCATCACTAAAGGCTCTTCCCATGATTCCTATCACTAAAGGCTCTTCCCATGATTCCTCTCACTTATGACTCTTCCCGTGATTCGTCTCACTTATGACTCTTCCCATGATTCCTCTCACTTATGGCTCTTCCCATGATTCCTCTCACTTATGACTCTTCCCATGATTCCTCTCACTTATGACTCTTCCCATGATTCCTCTCACTTATGACTCTTCCCATGATTCCTCTCACTTATGACTCTTCCCATGATTCCTCTCACTTATGACTCTTCCCATGATTCCTCTCACTTATGACTCTTCCCGTGATTCCTCTCACTTATGGCTCTTCCCATGATTCCTCTCACTTATGACTCTTCCCATGATTCCTCTCACTTATGACTCTTCCCATGATTCCTCTCACTTATGACTCTTCCCATGATTCCTCTCACTTATGGCTCTTCCCATGATTCCTCTCACTTATGACTCTTCCCATGATTCCTCTCACTTATGACTCTTCCCATGATTCCTCTCACTTATGGCTCTTTCCATGATTCCTCTCACTTATGACTCTTCCCATGATTCCTCTCACTTATAACTCTTCCCATGATTCCTCTCACTTATGACTCTTCCCATGATTCCTCTCACTTATGACTCTTCCCATGATTCCTCTCACTTATGGCTCTTTCCATGATTCCTCTCACTTATGACTCTTCCCATGATTCCTCTCACTTATAACTCTTCCCATGATTCCTCTCACTTATGGCTCTTCCCATGATTCCTCTCACTTATGACTCTTCCCATGATTCCTCTCACTTATGGCTTTTCCCATGATTCCTCTCACTTATGGCTCTTTCCATGATTCCTCTCACTTATGACTCTTCCCATGATTCCTCTCACTTATGACTCTTCCCATGATTCCTCTCACTTATGGCTCTTCCCATGATTCCTCTCACTTATGACTCTTCCCATGATTCCTCTCACTTATGACACTTCCCATGATTAGATAGTTACATAGTTACATAGGGTTGAAAAAAGACCAGAGTCCATCAAGTTCAACCCATCCAAGTAAACCCAGCACCCACACCTACCAATCTATACACTCACATACATAAATGCTTGTGACTTGTAATTTCTAAAAAACATATAAAACCTTGTACGAGACGAGCCAGTCAGTCAGTGTATAGCCCCCCCTGTAGCTTAAGAAGAGATGACTCCCTCCCTTTCTGCATCTGATGCTTTGGTCTAATGTCTCTGATAATGATATTTCCATATAAACTGTTTAAGAGAAATGAAACATGGGCCATTTTGTCACCCCATGGAGGACAAAACACCCAAAAATATCTTTCCATTGCAGATGGAATTGCCTTATTAAAGGGAAACTATCCCCCCAAACAATGTAGGTCTCTATAACAATATATTGCATAAACAGCTCATGTAAAACCCTGCTTCATCTAAATAACCCATTTTCATATAAATATACTTATTTAGCAGTATGTGCCATTGGGTAATCCTAAATAGGAAACTGCCATTTTATGTACTAAGGGCCGCCCCCTGGGATCATAGGAGTCACAGTGCACACAAACAAGCCAAGGCACACATACATGCTAGGCCCCATCAGCCAATGAATGGGCAGAGTTCTGCCTGTTACTCCCACACTACTTCCTGTTACAGTTAGAGCTGTATCACTTCCTGTCAGCTGATCTCTGAGGGAGCACACAGCCCATCACTAAATGGCGGCTCAAGGGAAAGGATGTAAAAGGGCAATATTTACTGATATATATTGTCCAGCCTGGTCTGGTAGGGTTCAGGTTGGGAGTGGGCGGGTTAGGGTCGGTGGGAGCAGAGTTTTTCTCCACCCGCACATCACTATGGTGCATAATCCAGTGTCACTCAACACTGGGGCCTTACATGATACAGATTTATATTTTTGGAGTTTCTTGTCAAATCATCATGAAGGATGGGAATTTGTTTTTTTGGAAAATGCTACATTTTTCTTCAAATTCTGTATTCATTATCTTGGATCAGTTTTTCTGATATAATGTCCAGCTTGCTGCTTCTTTCTTATTTACGCTTCTTGAATGCCATCATTATGGTAACATGGAGCTGCCTTAGGGTCAAACAGTTATATCTACAGCAAATGAATGGACAATGAGGGATGCTGCTTACCGTATGTCTTGGGTGGCAGCTATTGGCCTGGAATAATGTGTTATCATTTCAGGCCCCTTGCCCACTGTGTCTTTAGACGTAAATGAGACTAATGGTTTCCCAGATATCAGATTCCATGCCTTTATTATTATGTTGTTAGCAAGCTAAAATTCAGATGGAGCAGACTTATGGGCACAATCAGTTCAGTATGGTGCAATGACAACCCCTTTGTTTCATACAGTACATTTGGTTCCCTCATGTTGCACCATGATATATTGTACAAACTACGATTGTGTTATCTGTATTCCTGATAGCATATGGTAGCATAGTTACCGCCCACTCTCTTCTGCTCTCTCCCCCTCCCAACTCTGTGTAATCTGAGCTACCAGCAGTCAGTGTTACAGCAGGAAGCTACTGAGACCGAGCTAAAATGGCAGCTGCTATCTTAAACAAATGGAGGGAGTTTCTAGGGCTGGTTACTCAGGTATGGTAAAACTTTCTTCAAAATAATTATAGTGTCCTAGCTGGCACTAAAGTGGCAAATCTATTGGAAGTAAAATGCCAACATGTCTTTCCTTCTTTGATTTTCTTTGTTGTAAATAGTGTACCTCACATATTCACTATCTAATTTTCTCAGGAAGGAACATCTAATAAAACAAGTTTATAGAATACTAAATATAACAGGTGGGGCAGCTGTGATATGTAATAACTGTAGGGTAGGTGTTGCATGGCCTGAAAAGCCAGTGGCGCATACTTGTGTCACTGATATATGGATGTCCCTTTTACTTTTGAAAGAACTTTCCTTGCTTTATGGTTTTAAAGCTTGTGAGACAAGTCAGAAAAGTTGCGGCTTTTTCCATTTTGGATCTTTGATAAACGAATGGGTTCAAGGATTAGCGGAAGCAATTAGAAGCTCGTTGGGCACCTTCAACTTGAAAGGCTTACAGGGCTGTCTGGTTGGAATGGATCCATAAGGGAGGAATGAAGTTTGACAAGCTGGAGATTCAGAGTAATTTAGATAACCTCCTTTTGTATTTGGCACAGCTAAACTTAAGAGGCTGTTCTTGTTCAAATAGTTGGGTATAAAAGACATCACAAAAGCCTTTATTGTGAAACAGATACTTAAGAGTTTTAAAAAAAGGCCATGCTAAGCAAGATAGGAGGAGACCCCTTTCCGTGACCCTATTGAATTGGATGTTTGGTCAACTGAAAAAAATGATGTTTTTCTGATTACGAGGAGAGTTTAAGTTGGCCTTTTCATTGGCATTTTATAGGGCTTTTCATATTGGTGAGTTAGTTTCAAAAACAAGGGAAGTAATGGGGGTTCATTTGAGGATGTTCATTACTCAGAAAATCAATTGTCTATTTATTTGAGATTCTCAAAAGATGATCTTTTCGGGAACAGCAAACTGATTGTATTGAGCAGGATAAATGGAAATACTGCTTGTCCAGTGGCCTGCTTTGATGAATTTTAGAGACAAAGGCCAAAATGGGGGCCTATATTGCTGATACATGAAGATGGGAAAGCTTTGTCAATATATCAGTTTAGGGCAGTTTTCAGAAGATACATTATGAGTTTGGGCTTCAGTGATAATGAATATGCATCACGTTTTTTTAGGACTGGGGCTGCAACATAGGCTAAATGATGGGGTTTAAGCCCAATGGAGATACGCAAGGTGGGGAGATGGGATTCTAATCATTTCAAATCCTATGTTAGACCCCATTTGGTACAGGAATAATCAGTCCATGGGTCATGTGTCTGTTAATTTGCTGTTTTAGGTTCCACGCAGTGTATTTCATGGATAATAGGACATTTCTTTGTATTCTGGGTGGCGAGGAGAGCAAATGTCCAAAATGATGGCAGTCAACTTGGCTTTTCAAGGAAAGTAAAATAGTCAATTTCCACATATATTATTTATTCACGCAGGGGGTAATGATTTAGGTGCTTACCCAATGAAATATCTTATTAGTGATATGAAAGGATCCGAGGGAATTGCTGTCGGCCATTACAAGACTTATACTGGTGTGGTTTATTCACTATATATTATAAGGAACTCCTCTGTGACTTATAATATCCCTATATGTTACAATAGGGGGTACTTTATTCACTATATATTATAAGGAACTCCTCTGTGACTTATAATATCCCTATATGTTACAATAGGGGGTACTTTATTCACTATATATTATAAGGAACTCCTCTGTGACTTATAATATCCCTATATGTTAAAATAGGGGGCACTTTATTCACTATATATTATAAGGAACTCCTCTGTGACTTATAATATCCCTATATGTTACAATAGGGGGTACTTTATTCACTATATATTATAAGGAACTCCTCTGTGACTTATAATATCCCTATATGTTACAATAGGGGGTACTTTATTCACTATATATTATAAGGAACTCCTCTGTGACTTATAATATCCCTATATGTTACAATAGGGGGCACTTTATTCACTATATATTATAAGGAACTCCTCGGGGGCTTATAATATCCCTATATGTTACAATAGGGGGTACTTTATTCACTATATATTATAAGGAACTCCTCTGTGACTTATAATATCCCTATATGTTAAAATAGGGGGCACTTTATTCACTATATATTATAAGGAACTCCTCTGTGACTTATAATATCCCTATATGTTACAATAGGGGGCACTTTATTCACTATATATTATAAGGAACTCCTCGGGGGCTTATAATATCCCTATATGTTACAATAGGGGGTACTTTATTCACTATATATTATAAGGAACTCCTCTGTGGCTTATAATATCCCTATACGTTACAATAGGGGGTACTTTATTCACTATATATTATAAGGAATTCCTCGGGGACTTATAAAATCCCTATATGTTACAATAGGGGGCACTTTATTCACTATATATTATAAGGAATTCCTCGGGGACTTATAATATCCCTATATGTTACAATAGGGGGCACTTTATTCACTATATATTATAAGGAATTCCTCGGGGACTTATAATATCCCTATATGTTGCAATGTGGGGGTACTTTATTCACTATATATTATAAGGAACTCCTCTGGGGCTTATAATATCCCTATACGTTACAATAGGGGGTACTTTATTCACTATATATTATAAGGAACTCCTCTGTGGCTTATAATATCCCTATACGTTACAATAGGGGGTACTTTATTCACTATATATTATAAGGAATTCCTCGGGGACTTATAAAATCCCTATATGTTACAATAGGGGGCACTTTATTCACTATATATTATAAGGAATTCCTCGGGGACTTATAATATCCCTATATGTTACAATAGGGGGCACTTTATTCACTATATATTATAAGGAATTCCTCGGGGACTTATAATATCCCTATATGTTGCAATGTGGGGGTACTTTATTCACTATATATTATAAGGAACTCCTCTGGGGCTTATAATATCCCTATACGTTACAATAGGGGGTACTTTATTCACTATATATTATAAGGAATTCCTCGGGGACTTATAATATCCCTATATGTTACAATAGGGGGCACTTTATTCACTATATATTATAAGGAATTCCTCGGGGACTTATAATATCCCTATATGTTACAATAGGGGGCACTTTATTCACTATATATTATAAGGAACTCCTCTGTGACTGATAATATCCCTATATGTTACAATAGGGGGCACTTTATTCACTATATATTATAAGGAACTCCTCTGGGATTTATAATATCCCTATATGTTACAATAGGGGGTACTTTATTCACTATATATTATAAGGAACTCCCCTGTAACTTATAATATCCCTATATGTTACAATAGGGGGCACTTTATTCACTATATATTATAAGGAACTCCTCTGTGGCTTATAATATCCCTATATGTTACAATAGGGGGCACTTTATTCACTATATATTATAAGGAACTCCTCTGGGATTTATAATATCCCTATATGTTACAATAGGGGGTACTTTATTCACTATATATTATAAGGAACTCCCCTGTAACTTATAATATCCCTATATGTTACAATAGGGGGCACTTTATTCACTATATATTATAAGGAACTCCTCGGGGACTTATAATATCCCTATATGTTACAATAGGGGGCACTTTATTCACTATATATTATAAGGAACTCCTCTGTGACTGATAATATCCCTATATGTTACAATAGGGGGTACTTTATTCACTATATATTATAAGGAACTCCTCTGGGATTTATAATATCCCTATATGTTACAATAGGGGGCACTTTATTCACTATATATTATAAGGAACTCCTCTGGGATTTATAATATCCCTATATGTTACAATAGGGGGTACTTTATTCACTATATATTATAAGGAACTCCTCTGGGGCTTATAATATCCCTATATGTTACAATAGGGGGTACTTTATTCACTATATATTATAAGGAACTCCTCTGGGGCTTATAATATCCCTATATGTTACAATAGGGGGTACTTTATTCACTATATATTATAAGGAACTCCTCGGGGGCTTATAATATCCCTATATGTTACAATAGGGGGTACTTTATTCACTATATATTATAAGGAACTCCTCTGGGATTTATAATATCCCTATATGTTACAATAGGGGGCACTTTATTCACTATATATTATAAGGAACTCCTCTGTGGCTTATAATATCCCTATATGTTACAATAGGGGGTACTTTATTCACTATATATTATAAGGGACTCCTCGGGGGCTTATAATATCCCTATATGTTACAATAGGGGGCACTTTATTCACTATATATTATAAGGAACTCCTCGGGGGCTTATAATATCCCTATATTTATTTGTTCTTCTGGATTTGTAAAAGTTTTGTTGCATAATAAATGGCAAAAAAAAATTATTTTTTGCTCAAAAAATTACAAATAAAAAAAAAACCTTCTTGACTACAAAGTGGCAAAAGCAGCACCTAGAGGGGTTATATACAGGCGCTATGACTGTGGGAATCACTATGAACACGGAGCTTCCGAGACAAACAAGTTCGTACTACAGAGTTCATGAACTGCCCTTAGGGCTCACTATAATTAAAGGCACTGTTTCAAAAACAAATAATAAAAATCTTTCCACAGAAACGTTTTCCATAGTTAATCAGGGCGTTCACATTCAGGTTTACATTCTGTTCCTGTACATATATATACTGTATATGGTTTATAGCCCATAATTAACTTGTATACGCAAGGTACGGAGTGTATTAATGAATAGATATGAATTAAGTCTATTAAAAAATCAATAAAAAATTAAATAAACCCAATAGGGCTGTTCTGCCCCCAATAAGGGGTAATTATATCTTAGTTGGGATCAAGTACAGGTACTGTTTTATTATTACAGAGAAAAGGGAATCATTTAACCATTAAATAAACCCAATAGGGCTGTTCTGACCCAATAAGGGGTAATTATATCTTAGTTGGGATCAAGTACAGGTACTGTTTTATTATTACAGAGAAAAGGGAATCATTTAACCATGAAATAAACCCAATAGGGCTGTTCTGCCCCCAATAAGGGGTAATTATATCTTAGTTGGGATCAAGTACAGGTACTGTTTTATTATTACAGAGAAAAGGGAATCATTTAACCATGAAATAAACCCAATAGGGCTGTTCTGCCCCCAATAAGGGGTAATTATATCTTAGTTGGGATCAAGTACAGGTACTGTTTTATTATTACAGAGAAAAGGGAATCATTTAACCATGAAATAAACCCAATAGGGCTGTTCTGCCCCCAATAAGGGGTAATTATATCTTAGTTGGGATCAAGTACAGGTACTGTTTTATTATTACAGAGAAAAGAGAATCATTTAACCATGAAATAAACCCAATAGGGCTGTTCTGCCCCAATAAGGGGTAATTATATCTTAGTTGGGATCAAGTACAGGTACTGTTTTATTATTACAGAGAAAAGGGAATCATTTAACCATGAAATAAACCCAATAGGGCTGTTCTGCCCCAATAAGGGGTAATTATATCTTAGTTGGGATCAAGTACAGGTACTGTTTTATTATTACAGAGAAAAGGGAATCATTTAACCATTAAATAAACCCAATAGGGCTGTTCTTTCATTAACATCATAGTTTTTGTCAAGAATGACTAATGCTCCACCCTTGTCAGCAGGTTTATATATCACTTGTTTGTATGACAATATATCAGATAAATGTTGTTTATCCTGTAAAGTTAAATTATGTCTCATTTGTAACAACTTCAGCCACAGAAAAATTTGCCGCACGTCCAAAAACTGTCTCAGGCATCAAAAAAGAATAGCCGCGGGCGACAAAAGAATAGTTGTGGGTGACAATTTTTTTTGCCGCACAACATTTTCGCCGTTTCGCGAATTTTTTGCCGCTTCGTGGATCTTTTGAAAGATTCGCAAATTTTCCGGCAAAATATATAGTGGGGCGCAGACTCACTCGCAGACCTCTAGGGATTCGCTTAGCCTGGTAATATTCACAGGCAACTCAAGTCCAATTGACTTGCGTTTCTCTCTTTCATAATCTTTGATGGCATAATGGTTAAATGATTCCCTTTTCTCTGTAATAATAAAACAGTACCTGTACTTGATCCCAACTAAGATATAATTACCCCTTATTGGGGCAGAACAGCCCTATTGGGTTTATTTCATGGTTAAATGATTCCCTTTTCTCTGTAATAATAAAACAGTACCTGTACTTGATCCCAACTAAGATATAATTACCCCTTATTGGGGCAGAACAGCCCTATTGGGTTTATTTCATGGTTAAATGATTCCCTTTTCTATGTAATAATAAAACAGTACCTGTACTTGATCCCAACTAAGATATAATTACCCCTTATTGGGGCAGAACAGCCCTATTGGGTTTATTTCATGGTTAAATGATTCCCTTTTCTATGTAATAATAAAACAGTACCTGTACTTGATCCCAACTAAGATATAATTACCCCTTATTGGGGCAGAACAGCCCTATTGGGTTTATTTCATGGTTAAATGATTCCCTTTTCTCTGTAATAATAAAACAGTACCTGTACTTGATCCCAACTAAGATATAATTACCCCTTATTGGGGGCAGAACAGCCCTATTGGGTTTATTTCATGGTTAAATGATTCCCTTTTCTCTGTAATAATAAAACAGTACCTGTACTTGATCCCAACTAAGATATAATTACCCCTTATTGGGGGCAGAACAGCCCTATTGGGTTTATTTCATGTTTTATTAATTTTTTAGTAGACTTAAGGTATGGAGATTACAGAAAGACCCCTTATCCGGAATACCCTCGGTCCCGAGCATTCTGGATAATGGGTCCTATACCTGTACTACTACCTTTGCTTGATTCAATTATCCTGGCAGTTTCCACCTCGCTGTATGCAAGAGTAAGTGATTGTTGATCCAGCTGTGTTGATTGAGACACTGAAAAATCACCGGAGCACCACTGCCAAAAAAGACCAAATTGAATCAGTTGAAATGTTCTTACACAGTGAATATGGCTATGATGTTTATATAAGACAGTAAGATATAAAGATGTGGGAGCTCCTGGTCCATATTAGTTCTAGGGTTAATTGTTCCCTGAGTTCGGCATTGGCCAGAGAGATATTTGATGGATTAAATATACTGAAGCGAGATAGTGTCCACCTCAAGGCTTGTTCAATGTGTTATATGTGATACATGCCACAGGGCACTTATTATAATGTATACACAGGCACATAGTTTGTATTTCATTGTGTGTGTGCGCTAAGCATATTCACAGAATGTTATGGGTTAAATGGAGGTTAATATGGATGGTCCCTCCTCTTCCTGTGGGTATTTAAACACTTGTTTGTATTTCTACTAATAGACTTCATAAAGGGCTGGTCTGAAGCCCGAAATGTTGAGTTAAGTTTTACTTTTTTCCAAACTAACCGGAGTGCTGCTGTTTTCATCATTTTTGGCATTTATTCGCCCGGGCAGTGGGTGCAGTGTGCCCCTGGGGCTACAAGAAGCCATTTTCACTGTGTAAGCACATTTCAACTGATTCTAGGGATTCCGGATAACAGATCCCATACCTGTACAGTGTATTGCATGGAAAAAAAGTTCAATATAAGAGTGCAAGACCCCTATCTATATATAGATCCCATACCTGTAAAAGGTTATTCGATGCCACCAAGGAGTTCCCTGACTCCTTATAGAGCTGAGTGCTCTTATAATCATGGAAGGTGACTTATATTCTTATATTTTATAACAGGAGGTACAATATTTTTTTTTATAATCCACAGTTTTAAGTAAGTCATTGACAGAAATGACATCACTAAGCACTGACTGATGACATCACTAAGCACTGACTGATGACATCACTAAGCACTGACTGATGACATCGCTAAGCACTGACTGATGACATCGCTAAGCACTGACTGATGACATCGCTAAGCACTGACTTATGACATCGCTAAGCACTGACTGATGACATCGCTAAGCACTGACTTATGACATCGCTAAGCACTGACTTATGACATCGCTAAGCACTGACTGATGACATCGCTAAGCACTGACTGATGACATCGCTAAGCACTGACTGATGACATCGCTAAGCACTGACTGATGACATCGCTAAGCACTGACTTATGACATCGCTAAGCACTGACTGATGACATCGCTAAGCACTGACTTATGACATCGCTAAGCACTGACTGATGACATCACTAAGCACTGACTGATGATATGCTGATATTCAGGGCTCTTGTGTATTATATAGTGAATAAAGTACCTATTGTTTAACAACGAACCCTAAAGTTCATTATTCTGGGTACTAACCTGTGGGTAACTACCTAGCAAATACAGGATTTCCCATCAACGCAGACTGGGCGCCTCACACATGTATAGAATCATTTCTGATGTAGGCGGAACTGAAATCTTCACATAAATTTGTCATTTGTCATTAGTCAGAGCAAATATTTCTTAATTATTATTAGGTTTATCCTTGTAATTATGTGGCAATTTTCATTTGACCTTATTTCTCTTCAGGAAACAAGTTTACTTTGGGGCAGATATTATTTCGATATCAATAACAAAAATATATTTTATCCTGGGGAAAAGCCTGGTCCAACCATCACAATTCCGACTGATCCCAAGGGGAAAGCATTGGCTAAACAATAACAAAGTGGTGACTGGGGCTTCTGAGACAAACACACACCTCCATTGAATTACACTAAATTTATTGGCCATAATAAAGATAATGGATAAATAACCTTAAAACATTTCATTACCTTGCCACCATTTATATATATATATATATATATAGGATAAACACCATTTATCAACACTCTGATTTTTAAAATGGGGAATAAAACTGAAAAGAACACGAAAACCAGGCAGTCCTGCTTCTTACTGTATATAGGTATGTATATTTTTATTTATATAGCGCTAGTTATGTACAGCAGAACAATACATTAATAGAACAAACAAGGGGACATTACAATAATAGATACAAATAAATACAAAGTACAGTTATAATAAAGATTCCGCAGAGCTAAGTGTCAGAGACAATGGGAAGGAGGTCCCTGCCCCATAGAGCTTACAGTCTAAATGGGAAGGTAACTTACAGACAAATAAGAGACCTGCAGGTTACAGTGGGTGACAATGCTCTTTACAATACAATAAGTACTTGTGCTGTTTACATGGCTTATGTTCCTACAGTGTTTCAGATAGTCTGCACAACAAACCCAAGTGCCTACTCCTAAATACCAGCCCAATGATAACTGGCTGGGCGGGTAACAGAGCAGGCTAATTAGTGGGTAGGAAACGGGACTGGGGAAAGCACTAGGAGGCAGCTAGTAGAAAGTGCCAGTTAGGTGAACGTTCTACCTTTCTCCCAACTGCACGGCTTTATCGGGCCAGACAAGAGATTTCTTTGTCACAACCAAAAGTCTGTAACAGCACAGGGGGCCTCATTATTACTTATCTCAATCCTTGAACCTTATTTTAAGATTAACAATTCCAAAAGAATGATTAGGACTGGCAGCACTGGGGGCTTTTGTGCCCCAAGAATCAGGAGTTCCGTGAATAGCATCCAGTATACTGGGATCTACCATTGACTTTCCTCCTAGGGGTGTAATTAGAAAGGGGGCAGGGAGAAATACAGCTATATAGCAATGATTAATATCTGTTGTTTAAAAACATGCACATTTGGAAACTACACTATATTAAATTTTCTTCTTAGTTTATCAGGGTTTTGTATTGACGCACATTGTATTCAAAAAGAGATTTTTAACATTCCAAGAACAACCCCTGCCACGCCTAGAAATATGCTATGGTAACCAGGGCATTTCAGTGAAGATCCAGCATTTCCACATTCATTATTTTCATGGGCGTTCCCCGCATCCACGTTTGTGTGTCCAGTAGTTCCACTGGTGGTTCCTGCATCCACGCTTGTGTATATAGTAGTTCCACTGGTGGTTCCATTATTGATTGGATTTGCTTTGACACAGGAAATGTTTATATATATATCTGTCAAACTATCATAACGGAAGTAATTAGTGGCCTGGCAGTAGCTTTCCGTGGCGCAACCCTTTATTGATTCTGTAAAGACAAAACATGGCACATGTAAGTCCCAGAAGGAACCTCTAGACCAGGGATCCCCAACCTTCCCTACTCGTGAGCCGCAGCCAAATGTAAAAAGACTTGGGGAGCAACACAAGCACCATAAAATTTCATAGCGGTGCCAAATAAGAGCTGTGATTGGCTATTAGGGGCCTCTATGCACCCTATCAGCTTAAAGGAGGCTTTATTTGGTAGGAAATCTTGTTTTTATCCATCAAGTCAGGAATTCAAAAATAACTACCTGGTTTGGGGGCACTGAGAGCAACATTCAAGGGGTTACATAGTTACATAGGGTTGAAAAAAGACCAGTGTCCATCAAGTTCAACCCATCCAAGTAAACCCAGCACACCTAACCCACACCTACCAATCTATACACTCACATACATAAACTATAAATACAACCACTACTACTAACTTTAGATATTAGTATCACAATAGCCTCGGATATTCTGCTTGTTCAAGAACTCATCCAGGCCCCTCTTATAGGCATTAACAGAATCTGTTGGGGTTGGGGAGCAACATGTTGCCCCTGAGCCACTGGTTGGGAATCACTGCTCTAGTGGCAGTCAAGATGGTAAATCTCACCCTAACACCCAATATGGCTGCAAAAGACTGCAGGTTTAGTAGGACTAATCCATTTAAGACACATAATTGGGTGCAAAATACAACCTGCACTTGCACATAATCAGGGTTGTATTGGGTTATAGCTTGGGTTGCACTGGCATTGGATGCAACATTGCAGAGAAATAAAACCAAGGCAGACTGCAATGACTTATTCCCACTTTTTATTTTTGATAATAACTGAATGATTAGATGTTACTTAAATATTTTAGTATCTTGTGCCAGTAAATTGCAGCAATGTAAAAGGGGTTCTTACCCTAAAGGTCTATAATACTTACAAGTTAAAGAATCAAATTTACTTATAGTTTACCTCCGTCGTACGATTGCAAGAAACAGTAGGTCTCATTCCCTGTACACAGCAGGGTCTCCGTAGTAGAACACTCGGGTGACACTGAGCGGCAGGTTGGACACGATAATCCATTTGGCTGAGTATTAGTGTCTGGCACTGAAAGGAAGGGCAAATAAATGGTTAACAGGTTTGCTCAAACTTTCCATAGAGAGTAATGTACTAATAGGGGATAAGGGCATAACATCTTGTTTATTAGAAAGCCTGAGAGACCTCCTCCCATATCTTTCTACAGCTCCTACCTAAGCTGCCCACACGCACAGGACAGGGGTAATGGGGCAAACAATAAAGTCACCCCCTTTATACTGGATTTCTGATTGTAAAACTCATGGACGAGATTCGATTCATTCCTAATTCAGTTCCGTTTTTTCCCAATAGACTGAGATAAGTTACTTTTTCAATTGTCGCAGTGACAATTCGATAAAATTGGGGTTTCTCACAGCGACTTTTCCTTGTGCCTTTTTTTTCTTTTAAGTAAATATTAGACATTTGGGAGAACGGGTTTCGTTGAGTTTGAAAAGTAGTGATGAGCGAATCTGTCCTGTTTAGGTTTGCTGAATAATTTGCGAATCTTTCCAAAGATTCAGGAAACGGGGAGAAATCTGTGAAACGGGAAAAGTGTTGAACTTCGAAAGATTTGCACCCATGTAAAAAAAAAAATGAAACGTGCAAATTTTTTTAAAAAACGTATGTAATTTTTTTGACATAGGCGAATTTTGTCGTTCGTTTCGCCAAAGGTGACTAATCTCCCGGTGTGCCATAGAATAAAGTAAGCCTCTGTAAGTTACTGAATCTACTACATTGATTTAAATGAAGGAGGAGAAAACAACCTTAACCCTTTGCTTGGAGCACAGAGGCACTTACATGGGAGTACTGTCGGAGAGCAGCCATTAGTGGAACAACAGGAGAACACTTGTATCATTTTGTTGGTAGTATACTGATACACAACTATCTTGTTGCACATCGGTTCCGGAACACATCCTCCCAACAAATATGTTCTGTTTACTTTACCTATAAAAAAGCATAACTAAGAATTATTTTTCCACAGCTACTATGATACAAATCTCCAAATTATTTTACTAAAAAGCAGGGGGGCAAAGTTCATGTAGGAGCCGCTCATATCATTCAGTAAATAGATCCCAATACAAACAGCTGATGTGACTCTATAATAACCAGTCATTCCCCTGCTGGAAAGTTCATGTAGGAGCCGCTCATATTATTCAGTAAATAGATCCCAATACAAACAGCTGATGTGACTCTATAATAACCAGTCATTCCCCTGCTGGAAAGTTCATGTAGGAGCCGCTCATATCATTCAGTAAATAGATCCCAATACAAACAGCCGATGTGACTCTATAATAACCAGTCATTCCCCTGCTGGAAAGTTCATGTAGGAGCCGCTCATATCATTCAGTAAATAGATCCCAATACAAACAGCTGATGTGACTCTATAATAACCAGTCATTCCCCTGCTGGAAAGTTCATGTAGGAGCCGCTCATATTATTCAGTAAATAGATCCCAATACAAACAGCTGATGTGACTCTATAATAACCAGTCATTCCCCTGCTGGAAAGTTCATGTAGGACCCGCTCATATCATTCAGTAAATAGATCCCAATACAAACAGCCGATGTGACTCTATAATAACCAGTCATTCCCCTGCTGGAAAGTTCATGTAGGAGCCGCTCATATCAGTCAGTAAATAGATCCCAATACAAACAGCTGATGTGACTCTATAATAACCAGTCATTCCCCTGCTGGAAAGTTCATGTAGGAGCCGCTCATATTATTCAGTAAATAGATCCCAATACAAACAGCTGATGTGACTCTATAATAACCAGTCATTCCCCTGCTGGAAAGTTCATGTAGGAGCCGCTCATATCATTCAGTAAATAGATCCCAATACAAACAGCCGATGTGACTCTATAATAACCAGTCATTCCCCTGCTGGAAAGTTCATGTAGGAGCCGCTCATATCATTCAGTAAATAGATCCCAATACAAACAGCTGATGTGACTCTATAATAACCAGTCATTCCCCTGCTGGAAAGTTCATGTAGGAGCCGCTCATATTATTCAGTAAATAGATCCCAATACAAACAGCTGATGTGACTCTATAATAACCAGTCATTCCCCTGCTGGAAAGTTCATGTAGGAGCCGCTCATATCATTCAGTAAATAGATCCCAATACAAACAGCTGATGTGACTCTATAATAACCAGTCATTCCCCTGCTGGAAAGTTCATGTAGGAGCCGCTCATATCATTCAGTAAATAGATCCCAATACAAACAGCTGATGTGACTCTATAATAACCAGTCATTCCCCTGCTGGAAAGTTCATGTAGGAGCCGCTCATATCATTCAGTAAATAGATCCCAATACAAACAGCCGATGTGACTCTATAATAACCAGTCATTCCCCTGCTGGAAAGTTCATGTAGGAGCCGCTCATATCATTCAGTAAATAGATCCCAATACAAACAGCCGATGTGACTCTATAATAACCAGTCATTCCCCTGCTGGAAAGTTCATGTAGGAGCCGCTCATATCATTCAGTAAATAGATCCCAATACAAACAGCTGATGTGACTCTATAATAACCAGTCATTCCCCTGCTGGAAAGTTCATGTAGGAGCCGCTCATATCATTCAGTAAATAGATCCCAATACAAACAGCTGATGTGACTCTATAATAACCAGTCATTCCCCTGCTGGAAAGTTCATGTAGGAGCCGCTCATATCATTCAGTAAATAGATCCCAATACAAACAGCTGATGTGACTCTATAATAACCAGTCATTCCCCTGCTGGAAAGTTCATGTAGGAGCCGCTCATATCATTCAGTAAATAGATCCCAATACAAACAGCTGATGTGACTCTATAATAACCAGTCATTCCCCTGCTGGAAAGTTCATGTAGGAGCCGCTCATATCATTCAGTAAATAGATCCCAATACAAACAGCTGATGTGACTCTATAATAACCAGTCATTCCCCTGCTGGAAAGTTCATGTAGGAGCCGCTCATATCATTCAGTAAATAGATCCCAATACAAACAGCTGATGTGACTCTATAATAACCAGTCATTCCCCTGCTGGAAAGTTCATGTAGGAGCCGCTCATATCATTCAGTAAATAGATCCCAATACAAACAGCTGATGTGACTCTATAATAACCAGTCATTCCCTGCTGGAAAGTTCATGTAGGAGCCGCTCATATCATTCAGTAAATAGATCCCAATACAAACAGCTGATGTGACTCTATAATAACCAGTCATTCCCCTGCTGGAAAGTTCATGTAGGAGCCGCTCATATCATTCAGTAAATAGATCCCAATACAAACAGCTGATGTGACTCTATAATAACCAGTCATTCCCCTGCTGGAAAGTTCATGTAGGAGCCGCTCATATCATTCAGTAAATAGATCCCAATACAAACAGCTGATGTGACTCTATAATAACCAGTCATTCCCCTGCTGGAAAGTTCATGTAGGAGCCGCTCATATCATTCAGTAAATAGATCCCAATACAAACAGCCGATGTGACTCTATAATAACCAGTCATTCCCCTGCTGGAAAGTTCATGTAGGAGCCGCTCATATCATTCAGTAAATAGATCCCAATACAAACAGCCGATGTGACTCTATAATAACCAGTCATTCCCCTGCTGGAAAGTTCATGTAGGAGCCGCTCATATCATTCAGTAAATAGATCCCAATACAAACAGCTGATGTGACTGTATAATAACCATCATTCCCCTGCTGGAAAGTTCATGTAGGAGCCGCTCATATCATTCAGTAAATAGATCCCAATACAAACAGCTGATGTGACTCTATAATAACCAGTCATCCCCTGCTGGAAAGTTCATGTAGGAGCCGCTGATATCATTCAGTAAATAGATCCAATACAAACAGCTGATGTGACTGTATAATAACCAGTCATTCCCCTGCTGGAAAGTTCATGTAGGAGCCGGCATATCATTCAGTAAATAGATCCCAATACAAACAGCTGATGTGACTCTATAATAACCAGTCATTCCCCTGCTGGAAAGTTCATGTAGGAGCCGCTCATATCATTCAGTAAATAGATCCCAATACAAACAGCTGATGTGACTGTATAATAACCAGTCATTCCCCTGCTGGAAAGTTCATGTAGGAGCCGCTCATATCATTCAGTAAATAGATCCCAATACAAACAGCTGATGTGACTCTATAATAACCAGTCATTCCCCTGCTGGAAAGTTCATGTAGGAGCCGCTGATATCATTCAGTAAATAGATCCCAATACAAACAGCTGATGTGACTGTATAATAACCAGTCATTCCCCTGCTGGAAAGTTCATGTAGGAGCCGCTGATATCATTCAGTAAATAGATCCCAATACAAACAGCTGATGTGACTGTATAATAACCAGTCATTCCCCTGCTGGAAAGTTCATGTAGGAGCCGCTCATATCATTCAGTAAATAGATCCCAATACAAACAGCTGATGTGACTGTATAATAACCAGTCATTCCCCAGATAGTTCATTAGGGTTGAGGAGACCGCCTCACACAGATACAAATAAAAAAAAGGAATTCTGGGAATGAATTCCAAACAAGCTCCAAGAAAATCCCATTTACATGGGTTTATCCTACAGGCTAAAGCTCCCCCACTGGGTTTTAAAGCAGAAGCCGGGATAATAGCTGATCAGATTCCCACCTACTGTAAGGGTCTGCTGGGGTTTGAACCCGGGACCTTCGGGATGTTGGTTGCTCTCCCTAACTATTGAGCCAGGAGAGCAGCCGTCAAGAGGTGATTTCCTTATGTTGCCTTCACCTGTGTCCTGGGCTTGGTAACATCGCCCCTGCAGCCTTATTGGTTAGATGGGGTCAGCCAATCAGGGCTGACTCTGCCCTATTTAAACCCAGCCCCCCTCACACACGTCGCCTGAACATTTGGTTTACATTAAGCACTGTGGCACTCTCCTGTCAAGTTCCATCTGGTCTACGTCCTGTCTACGCCCACTCCATCCTGTCCTGTCTGGTCCTGTCTGGACTATGCCCGCTCTGTCCTGTCTACTCCCATCTGGTCTACGTCCTGTCTTCGCCCACTCCATCCTGCCCTGTCTGGTCCCATCTGGACTATGCCCACTCTGTCCTGTCCTGTCTACTCCCATCTGGTCTACGTCCTGTCTTCGCCCACTCCATCCTGCCCTGTCTGGTCCCATCTGGACTATGCCCGCTCTGTCCTGTCCTGTCTACTCCCATCTGGTCTACGTCCTGTCTTCGCCCACTCCATCCTGTCCTGTCTGGTCCCGTCTGGACTATGCCCGCTCTGTCCTGTCCTGTCTACTCCCATCTGGCCTACGTCTTGTCTACGCCCACTCCACCCTGTCCTGTCTGGACTATGCCCGCTCTGTCCTGTCCTGTCTACTCCCATCTGGTCTACGTCCTGTCTACGCCCGCTCCATCCTGTCCTGTCCCGTCTGGACTACGCCCTGTCTACGCCCACTCCATCCTGTCCTGTCTGGACTATGCCCGCTCCATCCTGTCCTGTCCCGTCTGGACTACGCCCGCTCTGTCCTATCCTGTCTAGTCCCATCTGGTCTACGTCCTGTCTACGCCCACTCCATCCTGTCCTGTCTGGACTATGCCCGCTCCATCCTGTCCTGTCCCGTCTGGACTACGCCCGCTCTGTCCTATCCTGTCTAGTCCCATCTGGTCTACGTCCTGTCTACACCCACTCCATCCTGTCCTGTCTGGTCCCGTCTGGACTACATCTGCTCCATCCTGTCCTGTCCCGTCTGGACTATGCCCGCTCTGTCCTATCCTGTCTAGTCCCATCTGGTCTATGTCCTGTCTACGCCCACTCCATCCTGTAAGGACTTAAGGACTCACTTTCCAATCTCCCCTTCCTGACACCTACAGACCGGTTTCGCCCTTCTTGGGGCTCATCAGTGCAGAATTCCTTTTTTTAAATTTGTATCCGTATGAGGCAGTCTCCTCAACCCTAATGATCTATCGGTGGATACGCACTCCTGGCTCTCCCTGAGCTGATCAGAAAACCCCGCACTACACTGACGAGCCCCAAGAAGGGTGAAACCGGTGTGTAGTTATGTAAAAAGTGATGTGCGGGTCGAGATTATCTCGATGTGGCTGATCTATTTGCAATAAAATACCAAAATGCCTTTCCTTCCCCTTTAATATATATGTGTATTATTAGTTTGTGAATTATTAGCTGTTTACAGACATCTGTAGGCATCTGTAGGATTCTTTCAATAAAACACACTTCCCCTTGGAATTTACAAATTACCTGAAGATTTAGAAGTTACCAGTGAGGAACAAACGGTTCCGGCCGGACACTCTTCACTATAGCTCGAGGCAGTGCAGGGGGGGGGTCCTTCCTGAGAGCACAATGTACAGGTAAGAGCTGAAGCTGTAGAATAAAATACTGTTATAAATAATGGGTTCATCAAAATGTTCATCCTTTTCCTCCAATACTTTTTCATCTACTTAATTTCACATGAACGTTTCAAAACGTTCTTTAAGTCACAAGATATCTATTAATTTTTCTTTTTTTTATTTTCAAATTCGACTAAACTCGCTTTCCCGAATGTTGAATATGTATAAAGAAAAGTCACAATGAAAAGTCATTTTTTCAAATTTTTGCTGTGAAAACCTTTATTGAATTTCCACTGCAACAATCAGGAAAAGTTGAGTTTTTGGTCAAAAGCCAGCCAAAATCTTTTAAGTTTTGAGACAAAAGAAAGATCTTGTTCTGCCCCCAATAAGGGGCAATTATATCTTAGTTGGGATCAAGTACAGGTACTGTTTTATTATTACAGAGAAAAGGGAATCGTTTAACCATGAAATAAACCCAATAGGGCTGTTCTGCCCCCAATAAGGGGTAATTATATCTTAGTTGGGATCAAGTACAGGTACTGTTTTATTATTACAGAGAAAAGGGAATCATTTAACCATTAAATAAACCCAATAGGGCTGTTCTGCCCCAATAAGGGGTAATTATATCTTAGTTGGGATCAAGTACAGGTACTGTTTTATTATTACAGAGAAAAGGGAATCATTTAACCATTAAATAAACCCAATAGGGCTGTTCTGCCCCAATAAGGGGTAATTATATCTTAGTTGGGATCAAGTACAGGTACTGTTTTATTATTACAGAGAAAAGGGAATCATTTAACCATGAAATAAACCCAATAGGGCTGTTCTGCCCCCAATAAGGGGTAATTATATCTTAGTTGGGATCAAGTACTGGTACTGTTTTATTATTACAGGGAAAAGGGAATCATTTAACCATGAAATAAACCCAATAGGGCTGTTCTGCCCCAATAAGGGGTAATTATATCTTAGTTGGGATCAAGTACAGGTACTGTTTTATTATTACAGGGAAAAGGGAATCATTTAACCATGAAATAAACCCAATAGGGCTGTTCTGCCCCAATAAGGGGTAATTATATCTTAGTTGGGATCAAGTACAGGTACTGTTTTATTATTAAAGGGAAAAGGGAATCATTTAACCACTTTTGACGCTCAAGACTTATTTTAACCACAAAATTTTCGACGAAGCAAAAAGGGACAGATTCGCTCATCACTACTCGTATTGACTTCTATGGAAACTCGAAAGCTTTTCGATAGCGAATTTTGTCATTTTTTAAGAAAATTGGAAAAATTAATTAAGAAAATTATTTGGTTTAGTCTAAAAATTAAAGCTTTTTAAATAGTTTATACACAGACACTGAGGCATTTATTACCTGCCTGATAATATTGCAGTTGTGGGGGGGGGGAGGGGAACAGGGCTGTGGAGTCGGAGTCAGAGGCATGTACATTAGAGGGGATTATAGGCAGTTGGGGGATGTTCTTTTTTCCCATAAAAACAATCAGCGCACCAGAGGTCACCCCTTTAGATTAGAGGAACGGAGCTTCCATTTAAAGTAGCGTAGGGGGTTTTTCACGGTGAGGGCAGTAAAGTTGGGGAATGCCCTGCCGGGGGATGTTGGGTAGGGGGTTCCTCACGGTGAGGGCAGTGAGGGGGTTGGGGAATGCCCTGCCGGGGGATGTTGTGTAGGGGGTTCCTCACGGTGAGGGCAGTGAGGGGGTTGGGGAATGCCCTGCCGGGGGATGTTGTGTAGGGGGTTCCTCACGGTGAGGGCAGTGAGGGGGTTGGGGAATGCCCTGCCGGGGGATGTTGTGTAGGGGGTTCCTCACGGTGAGGGCAGTGAGGGGGTTGGGGAATGCCCTGCCGGGGGATGTTGGGTAGGGGGTTCCTCACGGTGAGGGCAGTGAGGGGGTTGGGGAATGCCCTGCCGGGGGATGTTGGGTAGGGGGTTCCTCACGGTGAGGGCAGTGAGGGGGTTGGGGAATGCCCTGCCGGGGGATGTTGTGTAGGGGGTTCCTCACGGTGAGGGCAGTGAGGGGGTTGGGGAATGCCCTGCCGGGGGATGTTGTGTAGGGGGTTCCTCACGGTGAGGGCAGTGAGGGGGTTGGGGAATGCCCTGCCGGGGGATGTTGGGTAGGGGGTTCCTCACGGTGAGGGCAGTGAGGGGGTTGGGGAATGCCCTGCCGGGGGATGTTGGGTAGGGGGTTCCTCACGGTGAGGGCAGTGAGGGGGTTGGGGAATGCCCTGCCGGGGGATGTTGGGTAGGGGGTTCTCACGGTGAGGGCAGTGAGGTTGGGGAATGCCCTGCCGGGGGATGTTGGGTAGGGGGTTCCTCACGGTGAGGGCAGTGAGGGGGTTGGGGAATGCCCTTCCTAGTGATGGGGTAATGGCAGATTCTGTTAATGCCTATAAGAGGGGCCTGGATGAGTTCTTGAACAATCAGAATATCCAAGGCTATTGTGATACTAATATCTACAGTTAGTACTAGTGGTTGTATTTATAGTTTATGTATGTGAGTGTATAGATTGGTAGGTGTGGGTTGTGTGTGTTGGGTTTACTTGGATGGGTTGAACTTGATGGACACTGGCCTTTTTTCAACCCTATGTAACTATGTAACTAACTATGTAACTAATTTTGGGTACCTGGAGTCGGAATCGGCAAAAAATGAACCAACTCCGACTCCTACTAAATTTAAATGGGAATAAAAAAATAAAAAATAAAGCAAGTTTAAATGTCCCAATTCACCAACAGTCATAATTAATGACTTCTCTGCTACAAGAATAAAGCCCAATGCACGCAGTGTATAAACCAACACGTTGAGTGACCATGAAGCTTTTCATTGGCTGTATGCTTCACTAAATGGGACGTAACGCACAGTTACGGTGCAGCAGCTCCACTGCGTCAGGTTCCTCTGTTACAGGGAACCCAATGCCCACTGGGAACCCAGTATAACTCTCACTGATAACTAATTTTTTTTAAACAAGTGGCTGGATAGTAATAGCTGGCATACAAATCAGGAACAGCAACTTTTAACTTAAAACTACCAAAGAATGTGGTTTGTTTTGAACTGGTAAAGTTGCTGTTCCTGATTTTTATGCCAGCTATTACTATCCAGCCACTTGTTTAAAAAAAATAAATAAAAATAAACAAAACCTTGTTGTTTTCATTGTGTTTGTCTTTTGCTTTAATTGGGCAATACAGTAGAGTGTTGGCTTCCTAGCCAGTAGTTCTGTGGTGAAATGACATGTATGTCTCCTTCCTTTCCTTCAATGAATGTTTAAAATACATTAGCCTATTAAAAACAGAGGAGTTGGAGTCGGAAGTATCAGAAACGGAAGAGTCGGAGAATTTTTCTACCGACTCCACAGTCCTGGGGGGAAACAAGGTTTGTAATGATTTAAGCTTTGATGTCCCAGCTTGTTACCCCCATATCACCCTGACCCTATCATGCCCTTACTGCGCTGGATCAGTGTAACAATGGAACCCCAAAGTTACCTGCTGGGGGTACTTACCTGTGGGTACCAGAGCCAACAGCAAATACAGGATTCCCGCAGCCGAATGCATTTCCCAGTAGTTACTGTTCCAGTTACAGAGAACAACAGCACAGACTGGGCGTCTCACAGATTAATAATATCATTTCTGATGAAGGCGGGGCAGAAATTTTTGCAGAAATGTGTCCGTCATTAGTCAGAACAAATAGTATCTTAGTTATGTTTGGGTTGATCCCTTAATTAAGTGGCAAGAGCTCATTACTCTTTAGGGAACAATTCTATTGTTATAAATAATGGGTTCATCAAAAAGTTCATCCTTTTCCCCCCAATACTTTTTTATTCACTTAATTTCACATAAACGTTTCAAAATGTTCTTTAAATCACGAGATATTACAGGAATCTGAAGTCAGCAGGTCGGCACGTGTTTTAGGGGCAGATTTACTAAAACTCCATAAATTTTCCTTTTTTTTATTCTCAAATTCGACTAAACTCGCTTTCCCGAATGTCGAATATTTATAAAGAAAAGTCACAAGGAAAAGTCATTTCTAGAAGTCACAAAAAAACCTCGACATTTTTTCCAATTTTCGCTGTGAAAACCCCAAACTTTATTGAATTTTCACTGCAACAATTAGGAAAAGTTGAGTTTTCGGTCAAAAGCCAGCGACGAAAAAGCCGAAATCTCGAAAGTTTTGAGACAAAAGAAAGATCTTGTTCTGCCCCTAATAAGGGGTACCGTATATACTCGAGTATAAGCCGATCCGAATATAAGCCGAGGTACCTAATTTTACCCAAGAAAACTGGAAAAACTTATTGACTCGAGTATAAGCCTAGGGTGGGAAATGCAGCCGCTACTGCTAAGTTTCAATAATCAAATAAATAATAAATGGAAACTCAGCGTGTCCCCCTGTGAACTCTTCATAAATATATCATGTTGGCAGCTGCAGATTAGGGAAAGGTGGATGGAGGACCCTTTCACCCTCCTGCCTTGAAGACTTACAACACTGCTGATTAAAAAAAGAAAAGAAAAAAGAAAGAAAAATGCAACAGCAGCAGACAAAAGCAAGTTTGGGAAAGCTAAGGAAGCTGCCATACTAAGGGGCACATTTACTAATCCACGAACGTCCGAAAAGCGTCCGAATGCGTATTTTTCGTAATGATCGGTACTTTGCGACTTTTTCGCGAATTGTCGCGACTTTTTCGAGCTCTCAATACGAAAGTTGCGACAATTCGCAATGGCTATGAAAAAGTCGCGACAATCCGCGAAAGTCGTAATGGCTATGAAAAAGTCGCGACAATTCACGGAAGTCGTAACGGTTAGGAAAAAGTCGCGACAATTTACAGAAAAGTCGTAACGGCGACAAAAAAATCACAACAAATACGAAAAAGTCGCAAAATGTTCGTTTTCCAATCCAAATTTTTCTCATTCGGATTCTTGGATTAGTAAATCAGCCCCTAAGTATCAAGTACTTGCCATGCTGCTGTGTGCGCTCCCATCAGATCATTCGGTGCTTCAATCCTATGCAGTGTCATGTTTGTGCTGTGTGCGCATCCAATCGCATAAAGGGTTACGTTTGTATATAGAGATGTCTACTGCCTTTACTGAGGGTTAAACTGCCTTGTGTAGCAGTGTCACACTTTCACCAAGAGTTCTGGGAAAGTTCTTACAGAATGTTCAGTTGGGTACAACTGTGTGCGTCGTTATTCTAAACAACCTTTTTGGACTTACAGGGAAGGTTTATGCTCCCTGTAGCAATCATACTAAAGCAAATTCTCCCCATAATTACTAAAATGTTAAGCTTAAAATTGACACTGTGCTGTAATCAGTTAAAACACCGAGTTTAAATGTCTCTTTCTTGTTAGTTTAATGTTTCATCTGAAGCACCCCAGTTTAAAAAGCAATGCCAAACATTTTGCTTTAGTACTATTGCTACAGGGAGAATAAACCTTCCCTGTAGTACTTTCCCACTTTTCTGCTCATCCAACTGAACATTGTGCGCACCAACCCCCCCCCCCCCCTGTGGTGGATGGGGTAGGGGTCTTGGTGACAAGTTGTGCCATTATTTTGTACCATTTGTCACCACTACTTTTCCACATGATCTCCCTTGTGCCACAGCTCTTACAGTATTACTGAGGTTTGTAATAACACATTTATGTCACCACAAATTTGTTGTAAAAGAGATTGTTGCCACCAAGGACCAACTCCCCCCTCGAGAATTAAAGGGTAAATAGCATGGGCCAGCTATTTGATAGGATTAGGTGCTGGGGGCAGGTATTAGCACCTGGGTGCAGTTCAGCTGAGCACATTCATTGAGAACAATAGAGTCTATAAGTGTACGTATGCTCAGTGGGTTTATGGCAGCACACCTGCAGGTCCCTTCCCTGCTAAAAGCTTTCGCACCAAGGAGGAATGAGAGCGAAACAAGCACAATGCTTAGGTGGCTCATTACATGGGAACATTAGCTCTTACCCAGCATCTCTACAGCTCAGTGAATTAGCCTCATATCAGGCAAGCAATAATTACTTAGCAACACTGCTCCCCCCGGGACATGAGTGTGTGCTTACGTCCATCCGATACACACATGCACGCACGTCCACGGGGGGGGGATTCGTTGCGCGCAATGAATATGAATGCCAGCAAGGTACATCTTACATATACTCGAGTATAAGCTGAGGCTTACTTTTTCAGCATATTTTTATAGCTTACAGCTTATACTCGAGTATATACGGTAATTATATCTTAATTGGGATCAAGTACAGGTACTGTTTTATTATTACAGAGAAAAGGGAATCATTTAACCATTAAATAAACCCAATAGGGCTGTTCTGCCCCCAATAAGGGGTAATTATATCTTAGTTGGGATCAAGTACAGGTACTGTTTTATTATTACAGAGAAAAGGGAATCATTTAACCATTAAATAAACCCAATAGGGCTGTTCTGCCCCCAATAAGGGGTAATTATATCTTAGTTGGGATCAAGTACAGGTACTGTTTTATTATTACAGAGAAAATGGAATCATTTAACCATTAAATAAACCCAATAGGGCTGTTCTGCCCCCAATAAGGGGTAATTATATCTTAGTTGGGATCAAGTACAGGTACTGTTTTATTATTACAGAGAAAAAGAAAATCAGTTTTAAAAATCTGAATTATTTGATTAAAATGGTGTCTATGGGAGAAAGGCTTTCCGTACTTCAGAGCTTTCTAGATAACGGGATTTTTGAAAACGGATCCCATACCTGTACAGTGTATGGCTTGGCAAAAAGTTCAATATAAGGAGTCTATGTGGCAAGACCCCTATCTATATAATACTATCGCCAGACTTTACCTGTGAGTTTTATAAGAAGATCTTTTCTAGCTCACATTTCTCCCCAGCTTGCTCCTTCATCCCAACTCACAGTGACTTATTTAGGAAATACTTTACCCCCCTATTGTAATACACATATGGGATCCCTCATCTGGAAACCTGTTTTCCAAAAGTTCCTAATTAATGGAAGCCAATCTCTCGGAGTCAATTGTAAGCAAATGATTCTAATTTTATTGATCCCATACCTGTAAAAGGTTATTAGATGCCACCAAGGAGTTCAATGACTCCATATCGGACCGAGTGCTCTTATAATCATGGAAGGCTGAGGTGATTTATATTCTTATATTTTATAACAGGAGGTACAATATTGGTTATAATGCACAGTTTTAAGTAAGTCATTAACAGAAATGACATCGCTAAGCACTGACTGATGACATCGCTAAGCAGTGACTGATGACATCGCTAAGCAGTGACTGATGACATCGCTAAGCAGTGACTGATGACATCGCTAAGCACTGACTGATGACATCGCTAAGCACTGACTGATGACATCGCTAAGCAGTGACTGATGACATCGCTAAGCACTGACTGATGACATCGCTAAGCAGTGACTGATGACATCGCTAAGCAGTGACTGATGACATCGCTAAGCACTGACTGATGACATCGCTAAGCACTGACTGATGACATCGCTAAGCACTGACTGATGACATCGCTAAGCACTGACTGATGACATCGCTAAGCACAGTTTATAAAGATATAACTTACAGGATATTCAGGGCTCTTGTGTATTATATATAGTGAATAAAGTACCCCCTATTGTTTAACAACGAACCCTAAAGTTCATAGCTCTCGGTACTAACCTGTGGGTAACTACCCAGAAAATACAGGATTCCCACAGCCGAATTCATTTCCCAACAATGCAGACTGGGCGCCTCACACATTTATAGGATCATTTCTGAATCTTTGCATAAATTTGTCAGTCATTAGTCAGAGCAAATATTTCCTAATTATTTTTAGGTTTATCCTTGTAATAATTGGCAATTTTCATTTGACCTTATTTCTCTTCAGGAAACAAGTTTACTTTGGGGCAGATATTATTTTGATATCAATAACAAAAATATATTTTATCCTGGGGAAAAGCCTGGTCCAACCATCACAATTCCGACTGATCCCAAGGGGAAAGCATTGGCTAAACAATAACAAAGTGGGGACTGGGGCTTCTGAGACAAACACACACCTCCATTGAATTACACTAAATTTATTGGACACCATAATAACGATAATGCATATATAACATTAACATATTTCATTACCTTGATAACCAGCCCACTATTTATATATATACTGTGTATATATATATATATATAGGATACAGGCCATTTATTAATCATCCAATTTTTAAAATGGGGAACAAACATGAAAACAACATGAAAACCAGGCAGTCCTGCTTCTTACTGTATATAGGTATGTATATTTTTATTTATATAGCGCTAGTTATGTACAGCAGAACAATACATTAATAGAACAAACAATGGGAAGGAGGTCCCTGCCCCATAGAGCTTACAGTCTAAATGGGAAGGTAACTTACAGACAAATAAGAGACCTGCAGGTTACAGTGGGTGACAATGCTCTTTACAATACAATAAGTACTTGTGCTGTTCCTACTCCTAAATACCAGTCCCAATGATAACTGGCTGGGCGGGTAACAGAGCAGGCTAATTAGTGGGTAGGAAACGGGACTGGGGAAAGCACTAGGAGGCAGCTAGTAGAAAGTATTAAGTGGACTTTCTACCTTTCTCCCAACTGCACGGCTTTATCGGGCCAGACAAGAGATTTCTTTGTCACAACCCAAAGTCAGTTTTCTACTGCCCAGCAGAATGCTGCTTTGCTTCATGGGTGGTGTCACATGATTAGACATTAACCAATGAGCAAGAGCACAGGGGACCTCATTGTTACCTAATCAACGTATCTAAAGCTGTTTAACTGTGGCTAGCCTTAACCTTATTTTAAAGGAGAAGGAAAGGTAAAAACTAAGTAAGCTTTATCAGAAAGGTCTATGTAAATACAAGCACTCACAGAAACTCTACAAAAGAAACACAGGATTTCTTATCTTATTTTTTGGGAACATGTTCTTTGGTATCAAACTTCCTCTCTTTTAGGGCTCCTTCAAGTTTGGGGCATGAGTCTGCTCAGTTCTCTCCTCTCACCCTGCCTTGTCCTGCTCCCCCCTCCCATAAGAATGCATAAGATTGTAAGCTCTACAGGGCAGGGACCTCCTTCCTACTGTGTCTCATACCACATGGCACTTATATATATATATATATATATACATATATGTATTTATTGTATTTATTTATTATATCACTCGTCCTCCCTGAGTGTAATTGTGTATTCTGTAAGACTGTACAGCGCTGCGTACCCTTGTGGCGCTTTATAAATAAAGTTATACATACATACATACATAAGAGCTTGCTTCCCCCTCCCTTAGGAATGTGTGATCTGAGCTCCAACTGCTATAACTGCAGCAGGGAGCTACCGAGCTAAAATGGCAGCTGCTATCAGAGGGAGCTTCTAGGGCTGTCTACTCAGGTATGGTAAAGCTTAGGTGGCACTAATGTGGCAAATCTATTGGCAGTAGAATTCCTTCTCCTTTAAAAATAACAATTCCAAAAGAATGATTAGAACTGGCAGCACTGGGGGCTTTTGTGCCCCAAGAATCAGGAATTCTGTGAATAGCATCCAGTATACTGGGATCTACCATTGACTTAATTAGAAAGGGGGCAGGGAGAAATACAGCTATATAGCAATGATCAATATCTGTTATTTAAAAACATGCACATTTGGAAACTACACTACTACAATTTTATTCTTAGTTTATCAAGGTTTTGTATTGACGTACATTGTATTCAAAAAGAGATTTTTAAAATTCCAAGAACAACCCCTGCCACGCCTAGAAATATGCTATGGTAACCAGGGCATTTCAGTGAAGATCCAGCATTTCCACATTCATTATTTTCATGGGCGTTCCCCGCATCCACGTTTGTGTGTCCAGTAGTTCCACTGGTGGTTCCTGCATCCACGCTTGTGTATATAGTAGTTCCAATGGTGGTTCCACTACTGATTGGATTTGCATTGACACAGGAGATGTTTTCATACATAAATGTCAAAGTATGAATTCTGAAGTAATTAGTGGCCTGGCAGTAGCTTTCCGTGGCGCAACCCTTTATTGATTCGGTAAAGACAAAACATGGAACATGTAAGTCCCAGAAGGAACCTCTAGAGAGTGGCAGTTGAGATGGTAAATGCACTGGCATTGGGTGCAACATTGCAGAGAAATAAAACCAAGGCAGACTGCAATGATTTTTTCCCACTTTTTATTTTGGACGAGGTGATATAACCCCCCAACAACTTAGATTTTACTTAAATATGTTAATATGATGTGCCAGTAAATTAGAGCAATGTAAAAGGGGTTCTTACACTAAGGGGGGTATTTTTTATACTGTGTAAAACTAATTCGCCAAAAAAACGGAGTAAAAAGCTGTGTAAAATTAATGGAAAAGATCGTCATCTGAACGCCGGATATTATACATTATTTTCCATAAGTTCCGGAGGAAGAAAAAACTCGTAAAGCAATTACGCCGATTTTACCCCGTTTTAACGTCATTTTTACACGGCGAAGCCTGGCGATGTATGGCGAATTTTTTCGCCGTTTTTTACACAGCATAATAAATATGCCCCCAAAGGTCTATAATACTTACTATAACTCTAGTTAAAGAATCAAATTAACTTATAGTTTACCTCCATATTTCGATTGCAAGTAACAGTAGGTCTCATTCCCTGTACACAGCAGGGTCTCCCCAGTAGAGCAGTCGGGTGAGATTGAGGAGTCGCAGGTTGGACACCAAAATCCATTTGGCTGAGTATTAGTGTCTGGCACTGAAAGGAAGGGCAAATAAATGGTTAACAGGTTTGCTTAAACTTTCCATAGACATAAATATACTAACAGGGGATAAGGGCATAACATCTTGTTAATTAGCAAGCCTGAGAGACCTCCAGGCTTTCATGGCGACAATTTCAAAGAGTCGAGTTTTTTACGACTTCTCTAGCAGCGTCTTTTCCTTGCGCCTTTCTTTTTACGTGGCGAATTTTGTCATCCGTTTTGCGAAAGGTGACTAATCTCCTGGTGTGCCATAGAATAAAGTAAGCCTCTGTCAGTTACTGAATCTACTACATTGATTTAAATGAAGGAGGAGAAAACAACCTTAACCCTTTGCTTGGAGCACAGAGGCACTTACATGGGAGTACTGGCGGAGAGCAGCCATTAGTGGAACAACAGGAGAACTCTTCTATTATTTTGTAGGTAGTATACTGATACACAATAGGCGTGTTGCACATCGGTTCCTGAACACATCCTCCATACATAATCGTACTGTTTACTTGACCTATAAAAAAGTATAACTAAGAATTATTTATTATGACATAAATGGGATCAATACTGTAAACAAGTAATGCTATATAAATACAGTATATGTATATATATACTACTTTAACATTCAATGGTACCAGGTAGCCAGGGTGGGAGTGGAAAGAATAGCAAAGGGAAGACAGAGAAAGGCTTAGAATGAAATTGATTTCATTACACAAAATGCTATATGGGGTTTGCAACATGTTTAAGCATTCCCATGGGTTTTGTTAAAATATATTGTGATAACAGAACATTACAGTGCAATATAGTTAACATTCAGTACCGACACCAGGGTATTACAACCAGGGCCCATTAAAAGTTATTTATACTGCCTCCCCTACAAATAATCAGCTAGCAGGTAGGTTGGTTTTACTGGGACAAAAGGTTGAACTTGGATGTATTTTTTTCACAGCTACTATGATACAAATCCACAAATTATTTTACTGAAAAGCAGAGGGGCAAAGTTCATGTAGGAGCCGCTCATATCATTCACTAAATAGATCCCAATACAAACAGCTGATGTGACTTTATAATAACCAGTCATTCCCCTGCTGGAAAGTTCATGTAGGAGCCGCTCATATCATTCAGTAAATAGATCCCAATACAAACAGCTGATGTGACTTTATAATAACCAGTCATTCCCCTGCTGGAAAGTTCATGTAGGAGCCGCTCATATCAGTCAGTAAATAGATCCCAATACAAACAGCTGATGTGACTCTATAATAAGCAGTCATTCCCCTGCTGGAAAGTTCATGTAGGAGCCGCTCATATCATTCAGTAAATAGATCCCAATACAAACAGCTGATGTGACTCTATAATAACCAGTCATTCCCCTGCTGGAAAGTTCATGTAGGAGCCGCCAATATCAGTCAGTAAATAGATCCCAATACAAACAGCTGATGTGACTCTATAATAACCAGTCATTCCCCTGCTGGAAAGTTCATGTAGGAGCCGCTCATATCAGTCAGTAAATAGATCCCAATACAATTCAGTAAATAGATCCCAATACAAACAGCTGATGTGACTCTATAATAACCAGTCATTCCCCTGCTGGAAAGTTCATGTAGGAGCCGCTCATATCAGTCAGTAAATAGATCCCAATACGATTCAGTAAATAGATCCCAATACAAACAGCTGATGTGACTCTATAATAACCAGTCATTCCCCTGCTGGAAAGTTCATGTAGGAGCCGCTCATATCATTCAGTAAATAGATCCCAATACAAACAGCTGATGTGACTGTATAATAACCAGTCATTCCCCTGCTGGAAAGTTCATGTAGGAGCCGCTCATATCAGTCAGTAAATAGATCCCAATACAAACAGCTGATGTGACTCTATAATAACCAGTCATTCCCCTGCTGGAAAGTTCATGTAGGAGCCACTCATATCATTCAGTAAATAGATCCCAATACAAACAGCCGATGAAAAGAAGTTCAAATAAATAGTTCATTAGGGTTGAGGAGACTGCCTCACACAGAAATAAATAAAAAGAGGAATTCTGGGAATGAATTCCAAACAAGCTCCAACAAAATCCTATTTACATGGGTTTATCCTACAGGCTAAAGCTCCCCCACTGGAGTTTTAAAGCAGAAGCCGGGATAATAGCTGATCTACTTGGGGCTCATCCGTGTAGAATTTTTTTTTTAATTTGTATCTGTAGGAGGCAGTCTCCTCAACCCTAATGATTTATCTGGCTCTCCCTAAGCTGATCAGAAAACCCTGCACTGCACTGACGAGCCCCAAGAAGGGTGAAACCGGTGTGTAGTTATGTAAAAAGTGATGTGCGGGTCGAGATTATCTCGATGTGGCTGATCTATTTGCAATAAAATACCAAAATGCCTTTCCTTCCCCTTTAAATATATGTGTATTATTGGTTTGGATTCTTTCAATCAAACACACTTCCCCTTGGAATATACAAATTACCTGAAGACCTAAAAGTTACCACTGAGGAACAAACGGTTCCTGCCGGACAGTCTGCAGTAACGCTCGGGCCAGTGCAGGGGGGGGGTCCTTGCTGATTGCAAAATGTACAGGTAAGAGCTGAAGCTGTAGAATAAAATACACAATATAAGAATCAGGTGATAGTAACAGACACAAATAACACATATCAGCCACAGGGCATCCAAATCAGTAGTAACGGTAGGGGACCTGTTATCCAGAATGCTCGGGACCTGAGGTTTTCCAGATAATGGATCCTTCCATAATTTGGATATCCGTACCTTAAAGGTCTCATTTACTTACCATCGATTTTTGTTTTTAACTCAAATCAGTGTTTAAATATTTTTTTTGTACACTTAGGGGCACATTTACTAACCCACGAACGGGCCGAATGCGTCCGATTGCGTTTTTTTCGTAATGATCGGTATTTTGCGATTTTTCCGGAAAATTGTCGCGACTTTTTCGTTACCAATACGATTTGCGCGAAAAAACGCGAGTTTTTCGTAGCCATTCCGAAAGTTGCGCAAAATCGCGATTTTTCACGAAAAAAGGCGCAACTTTTCACGCAAGTTTTAACGCTACGAAAAAGGAGCGACTTTTCGTTTTTTCGCGCAAATCGTATTGGTAACGAAAAAGTTGCGATTATTTCCGAAAAGTCGTAAAGTCGTCGAAAAAATTGCAAAAAATACGAAAAAGTCGCAAAATGTTCGTTTTCCAATCGGAATGTTTCCAATTCGTGTCTTAGTAAATCAGCCCCTTAGGGGCTGATTTACTAAAACTCTATAATTTCTCTTTTCACTAAACTCGCTTTCCCAAATGTCTAACATTAAATAAAAAAAGTTGCAAGGAAAATGCAAAATGATTGTTGATCTTTGTCAAATTGTCGCCGCAACAATTAGAAAAAGTAGAGTTTTCGGTCAAAATCCAACGTCAAAAATCCCAAATCTCTAAAGTTTAAAGACAAAATAAAGAACTTCAAGGAAAGGGAAAGGGACCTCTGCCATTGGCTTCTACATGAACTCGGCAAGTTTAACCTGGGGAATTGGCAGTTTTTTAGACATTTAGATGTATAGTGAATCTCGGAAAAGTGGTAGCGTTTTTTCTCTGCGGCTTTTAGAGATAAAAATTTGATTTTAGTTAAAAAAGAAAAAATTGATGGTTAGTAAATGAGCCCTTTAAAGTACATCCTAGTTGGGATCAAGTACAGGTACTGTTTTATTATTACAGAGAAAAGGGAATCATTTAACCATTAAATAAACCCAATAGGGCTGTTCTGCCCCCAATAAGGGGTAATTATATCTTAGTTGGGATCAAGTACAGGTACTGTTTTATTATTACAGAGAAAAGGGAATCATTTAACCATGAAATAAACCCAATAGGGCTGTTCTGCCCCAATAAGGGGTAATTATATCTTAGTTGGGATCAAGTACAGGTACTGTTTTATTATTACAGAGAAAAGGGAATCATTTAACCATTAAATAAACCCAATAGGGCTGTTCTGCCCCAATAAGGGGTAATTATATCTTAGTTGGGATCAAGTACAGGTACTGTTTTATTATTACAGAGAAAAGGGAATCATTTAACCATTAAATAAACCCAATAGGGCTGTTCTGCCCCCAATAAGGGGTAATTATATCTTAGTTGGGATCAAGTACAGGTACTGTTTTATTATTACAGAGAAAAGGGAATCATTTAACCATGAAATAAACCCAATAGGGCTGTTCTTCCCCCAATAAAGGGTAATTATATCTTAGTTGGGATCAAGTACAGGTACTGTTTTATTATTACAGAGAAAAGGGAATCATTTAACCATGAAATAAACCCAATAGGACTGTTCTGCCCCCAATAAGGGGTAATTATATCTTAGTTGGGATCAAGTACAGGTACTGTTTTATTATTACAGAGAAAAGGGAATCATTTAACCATGAAATAAACCCAATAGGACTGTTCTGCCCCAATAAGGGGTAATTATATCTTAGTTGGGATCAAGTACAGGTACTGTTTTATTATTACAGAGAAAAGGGAATCATTTAACCATGAAATAAACCCAATAGGACTGTTCTGCCCCAATAAGGGGTAATTATATCTTAGTTGGGATCAAGTACAGGTACTGTTTTATTATTACAGAGAAAAGGGAATCATTTAACCATGAAATAAACCCAATAGGGCTGTTCTGCCCCCAATAAGGGGTAATTATATCTTAGTTGGGATCAAGTACAGGTACCGTATATACTCAAGTATAAGCTGATCCGAATATAAGCCGAGGTACCTAATTTTAACTAAGAAAACTGGAAAAACTCGTTGACTCGAGTATAAGCCTAGGGTGGGAAATGCAGCAGCTACTGCTAAGTTTCAAGAATCAAAATAAATACCAATAAAATTACATTAATTGAGGCATCAGTGGGGTATATGTTTTTAAATATTTATTTAAAAGAAAAACCATTAACTAGCTCTGTAAGTGGAGAATAGGGTTAACAAAAACAATATGAGTACTACCCTACGCTCATTGTGCATTGGCAAACTGGCGGCAGTCCCGATCCCGGAGGACACGTAAGGGGAAATAAGTATTGCAACTGGGAGCGGGCCAGGGCACTGAAGGGTCTGGTTGCGGGGGGCCTAATTTGCACACAAAGGACAGAGCGGTGCTAGTCTGGAGGGACCCAGACTCGAGTATAAGCCGAGGGTGACTGTTTCAGCACATTTTGGGTACTGAAAAACTAGGCTTATACTCGAGTATATACAGTACTTATCATTACATAAAAAAAGACAACTTTTTTAGCAGCAAGAAGGGACAGATTCGCCTTCACTACTCATAATGACTTCTATGGAAACTCGCAAGCTTTAAGATAACAAACTTTTACATTTTTTAAGAATTATTTGGTTTAATCCAAAAATCAAAGCTTTTTAAATAGTTTATACACAGACACTGAGGTATGCATTACCTGCCTGATAATATTGCAGTTGTGGGGGGGGGGGGAACAAGGTTTGTAATGATTTAAGCTTTGATGTCCCAGCTTGTTACCCCCATATCACCCTGACCCTATCATGCCCTTACTGCGCTGGATCAGTCTAACAATGGAACCCCAAAGTTCCCTGCTGGGGGTACTTACCTGTGGGTACCAGAGCCAACAGCAAATACAGGATTCCCGCAGCCGAATGCATTTCCCAGTAGTTACTGTTCCAGTGACAGAGAACAACAGCACAGACTGGGCGTCTCACACATTTATAATATCATTTCTGATGAAGGCGGGGCAGAAATTTTTGCAGAAATGTGTCCGTCATTACTCAGAACAAATAGTATCTTAGTTATGTTTGGGCTGATCCCTTAATTAAGTGGCAAGAGCTCATTACTCTTTAGGGAACAATTCTATTGTTATAAATAATGGGTTCATCAAAACGTTCATCCTTTTCCCCCCAATACTTTTTAATTTACTTAATTTCACATAAATATTTCAAAACTTTCTTTAAAGGACAATGAAAGGTTAATATAAATTAAAAGTAAGTCTAAAGGCATTCTTTGTAAGTGCTTACTGCATATCTAAATTCCCAGATCCCTGCTTGCTTCTCTGAGATATGGAGCTGGCAGCCTACAGCAGTGTGAAGCCTACAGTGACATCACTGAAATCTCTCTCCCCTTCCTGTAGGTGCCAGCGGCAGCCTTCCTATTCTCTGAGCATGTGTGTAACTTGATCCTGTCTCCTGTTCTGAGCTACACATGCCCACCAGCCAATCAGAAGTGGATCTGGCAGAGGGGGGGGGGGAGGGAATGAAACACATGTGCAGTATGAAGCACGGAGGGAAAGGAAGGGAGAATACCTTTTTAGAGATGGCTGCCTGTTCTAGAAAATGTGAGTAAGTGTGACTGAGTAAGTATGTGATTAGGTGAGCCAAAAGTGTGGCATTTTTACTAAACAATAGGAGGGCTATTGGGCAGTATGCTGTTTACATTTTGACTTTTTTTTTTAATTTTCAAATTCGACTAAACTCGCTTTCCCGAATGTTGAATAATCACAAAAAAAAAGTCACAAGGAGAAGTCATTTGGAGAAAAGTCACAAAAAAACTTCGACTTTTTTTCCTAATTTTCGCTGTGAAAACCCCAAACTTTATTGAATTTTCACTGCAACAATTTGAAAAAGTTGAGTTTTCGGTCAAAACCCAGCGACAAAAAATCCGAAATCTCGGAAGTTTCGAGACAAAAGAAAGATCTTCAAGGAAAGGGATGGGGCTTTTCCAATGACTTCTACATGATCTCGACAAGTTTAACCTGGCGAATTGTCGAATTCGGATTTTTAGTTGTTTAGACCCATCGTAAGTCTCTGTGATTTTTTGCACTAAAAAAAAAAAATAATGGTTAGTAAATGAGCCCCATAATTTTAAGCTAAAATATTGATGGAGCAGTCTTAAAGGGAACATTCAGTTCAGTACGGTGCAATCTCACCCCCTATGTTTCTCTGCAGTGAATTAGGGTATAAATATTATATGAATAACATAACATATACACATTAGTTGCATTCTTCATAGGAATAACATCACCTATGAAATGTAGGTGTGACATCGCCCCAACTAAGTACAGGGATGTAATCTATTCCCCAGAATGATCAGGACTTTGATTTTTCTTGATGAGTGATCTCTTCTTAATCTGGGTCCCTATACCTTAACCCCCATATGTAATAAAAGGCACAACGTTTGCCAAGGAGCAGTAATTCTTAGCAACCAATTAGATGCTTGCTTTTAAATATGTGACCAGTAACTTCTACCTGCTGATTGGTTGCTATAGGTGATAATTACATAACCCCATGAGTTTTCTAAAAAACATTTACACATGAAAAAAACCAACAGGATTGTTCTGCCCCCAATAAGGGGTAATTATATCTTAGTTGGGATCAAGTACAGGTACTGTTTTATTATTACAGAGAAAAGGGAATCATTTAACCATTAAATAAACCCAATAGGGCTGTTCTACCCCCAATAAGGGGTAATTATATCTTAGTTGGGATCAAGTACAGGTACTGTTTTATTATTACAGAGAAAAGGGAATCATTTAACCATTAAATAAACCCAATAGGGCTGTTCTGCCCCAATAAGGGGTAATTATATCTTAGTTGGGATCAAGTACAGGTACTGTTTTATTATTACAGAGAAAAGGGAATCATTTAACCATTAAATAAACCCAATAGGGCTGTTCTGCCCCAATAAGGGGTAATTATATCTTAGTTGGGATCAAGTACAGGTACTGTTTTATTATTACAGAGAAAAGGGAATCATTTAACCATTAAATAAAGCTAATAGGGCTGTTCTGCCCCAATAAGGGGTAATTATATCTTAGTTGGGATCAAGTACAGGTACTGTTTTATTATTACAGAGAAAAGGGAATCATTTAACCATTAAATAAACCCAATAGGGCTGTTCTGCCCCAATAAGGGGTAATTATATCTTAGTTGGGATCAAGTACAGGTACCGTATATACTCAAGTATAAGCTGATCCGAATATAAGCCGAGGTACCTAATTTTAACTAAGAAAACTGGAAAAACTCGTTGACTCGAGTATAAGCCTAGGGTGGGAAATGCAGCAGCTACTGCTAAGTTTCAAGAATCAAAATAAATACCAATAAAATTACATTAATTGAGGCATCAGTGGGGTATATGTTTTTAAATATTTATTTAAAAGAAAAACCATTAACTAGCTCTGTAAGTGGAGAATAGGGTTAACAAAAACAATATGAGTACTACCCCACGCTCATTGCGCATTGGCAAACTGGCGGCAGTCCCGATCCCGGAGGACACGTAAGGGGAAATAAGTATTGCAACTGGGAGCGGGCCAGGGCACTGAAGGGTCTGGTTGCGGGGGGCCTAATTTGCACACAAAGGACAGAGCGGTGCTAGTCTGGAGGGACCCAGACTCGAGTATAAGCCGAGGGTGACTGTTTCAGCACATTTTGGGTACTGAAAAACTAGGCTTATACTCGAGTATATACAGTACTTATCATTACATAAAAAAAGACAACTTTTTTAGCAGCAAGAAGGGACAGATTCGCCTTCACTACTCATAATGACTTCTATGGAAACTCGCAAGCTTTAAGATAACAAACTTTTACATTTTTTAAGAATTATTTGGTTTAATCCAAAAATCAAAGCTTTTTAAATAGTTTATACACAGACACTGAGGTATGCATTACCTGCCTGATAATATTGCAGTTGTGGGGGGGGGGGGGAACAAGGTTTGTAATGATTTAAGCTTTGATGTCCCAGCTTGTTACCCCCATATCACCCTGACCCTATCATGCCCTTACTGCGCTGGATCAGTGTAACAATGGAACCCCAAAGTTCCCTGCTGGGGGTACTTACCTGTGGGTACCAGAGTCAACAGCAAATACAGGATTCCCGCAGCCGAATGCATTTCCCAGTAGTTACTGTTCCAGTTACAGAGAACAACAGCACAGACTGGGCGTCTCACAGATTAATAATATCATTTCTGATGAAGGCGGGGCAGAAATTTTTGCAGAAATGTGTCCGTCATTACTCAGAACAAATAGTATCTTAGTTATGTTTGGGCTGATCCCTTAATTAAGTGGCAAGAGCTCATTACTCTTTAGGGAACAATTCTATTGTTATAAATAATGGGTTCATCAAAACGTTCATCCTTTTCCCCCCAATACTTTTTAATTTACTTAATTTCACATAAATATTTCAAAACTTTCTTTAAAGGACAATGAAAGGTTAATATAAATTAAAAGTAAGTCTAAAGGCATTCTTTGTAAGTGCTTACTGCATATCTAAATTCCCAGATCCCTGCTTGCTTCTCTGAGATATGGAGCTGGCAGCCTACAGCAGTGTGAAGCCTACAGTGACATCACTGAAATCTCTCTCCCCTTCCTGTAGGTGCCAGCGGCAGCCTTCCTATTCTCTGAGCATGTGTGTAACTTGATCCTGTCTCCTGTTCTGAGCTACACATGCCCACCAGCCAATCAGAAGTGGATCTGCCAGAGGGGAGGGGGGGGAGGGAATGAAACACATGTGCAGTATGAAGCACGGAGGGAAAGGAAGGGAGAATACCTTTTTAGAGATGGCTGCCTGTTCTAGAAAATGTGAGTAAGTGTGACTGAGTAAGTATGTGATTAGGTGAGCCAAAAGTGTGGCATTTTTACTAAACAATAGGAGGGCTATTGGGCAGTATGCTGTTTACATTTTGACTTTTTTTTTTAATTTTCAAATTCGACTAAACTCGCTTTCCCGAATGTCGAATAATCACAAAAAAAAAGTCACAAGGAGAAGTCATTTGGAGAAAAGTCACAAAAAAACTTCGACTTTTTTTCCTAATTTTCGCTGTGAAAACCCCAAACTTTATTGAATTTTCACTGCAACAATTTGAAAAAGTTGAGTTTTCGGTCAAAACCCAGCGACAAAAAATCCGAAATCTCGGAAGTTTCGAGACAAAAGAAAGATCTTCAAGGAAAGGGATGGGGCTTTTCCAATGACTTCTACATGATCTCGACAAGTTTAACCTGGCGAATTGTCGAATTCGGATTTTTAGTTGTTTAGACCCATCGTAAGTCTCTGTGATTTTTTGCACTAAAAAAAAAAAATAATGGTTAGTAAATGAGCCCCATAATTTTAAGCTAAAATATTGATGGAGCAGTCTTAAAGGGAACATTCAGTTCAGTACGGTGCAATCTCACCCCCTATGTTTCTCTGCAGTGAATTAGGGTATAAATATTATATGAATAACATAACATATACACATTAGTTGCATTCTTCATAGGAATAACATCACCTATGAAATGTAGGTGTGACATCGCCCCAACTAAGTACAGGGATGTAATCTATTCCCCAGAATGATCAGGACTTTGATTTTTCTTGATGAGTGATCTCTTCTTAATCTGGGTCCCTATACCTTAACCCCCATATGTAATAAAAGGCACAACGTTTGCCAAGGAGCAGTAATTCTTAGCAACCAATTAGATGCTTGCTTTTAAATATGTGACCAGTAACTTCTACCTGCTGATTGGTTGCTATAGGTGATAATTACATAACCCCATGAGTTTTCTAAAAAACATTTACACATGAAAAAAACCAACAGGATTGTTCTGCCCCCAATAAGGGGTAATTATATCTTAGTTGGGATCAAGTACAGGTACTGTTTTATTATTACAGAGAAAAGGGAATCATTTAACCATTAAATAAACCCAATAGGGCTGTTCTGCCCCCAATAAGGGGTAATTATATCTTAGTTGGGATCAAGTACAGGTACTGTTTTATTATTACAGAGAAAAGGGAATCATTTAACCATTAAATAAACCCAATAGGATTGTTCTGCCCCCAATAAGGGGTAATTATATCTTAGTTGGGATCAAGTACAGGTACTGTTTTATTATTACAGAGAAAAGGGAATCATTTAACCATTAAATAAACCCAATAGGGCTGTTCTGCCCCAATAAGGGGTAATTATATCTTAGTTGGGATCAAGTACAGGTACTGTTTTATTATTACAGAGAAAAAAGAATCATTTAACCATTAAATAAACCCAATAGGGCTGTTCTGCCCCAATAAGGGGTAATTATATCTTAGTTGGGATCAAGTACAAGTACTGTTTTATTATTACAGAGAAAAGGGAATCATTTAACCATTAAATAAACCCAATAGGGCTGTTCTGCCCCAATAAGGGGTAATTATATCTTAGTTGGGATCAAGTACAGGTACTGTTTTATTATTACAGAGAAAAAAGAATCATTTAACCATTAAATAAACCCAATAGGGCTGTTCTGCCCCAATAAGGGGTAATTATATCTTAGTTGGGATCAAGTACAAGTACTGTTTTATTATTACAGAGAAAAGGGAATCATTTAACCATTAAATAAACCCAATAGGGCTGTTCTGCCCCAATAAGGGGTAATTATATCTTAGTTGGGATCAAGTACAGGTACTGTTTTATTATTACAGAGAAAAGGGAATCATTTAACCATTAAATAAACCCAATAGGGCTGTTCTGCCCCAATAAGGGGTAATTATATCTTAGTTGGGATCAAGTACAGGTACTGTTTTATTATTACAAAAAAAGGGAATAAGTTTTGAAAAATCTGAATTATTTGATTAAATTGAGTCTATGGAAAGGCTTTCTGTAATTCAGAGCTTTCTAGATAACGGGATTTCTGATAACGGATCCCATACCTGTACAGAGTATTGCTTGGCAAAAAGTTCAATATAAGGAGTCTATGTGGCAAGACCCCTATCTATATAATACTATTGCCAGACTTTACCTATGAGTTTTATAAGATCTTTTCTAGCTCACATTTCTCCCCAGCTTGCTCCTTCATCCCAACTCACAGTGACTTATTTAGGAAATACTTTACCCCCCTATTGTAATACACAATATTAGAATTACAATGTTTTCCAAAAGTTCCTAATTAAAGGAAGCCAATCTCTCGGAGTCAATTGTAAGCAAATGATTCTAATTGTATAGATCCCATACCTGTAAAAGGTTTTTAGATACCACCAAGGAGTTCCTTGACTCCATATCGGGCCGAGTGCTCTTATAATCATGGAAGGCTGAGGTGATTTATATTCTTATATTTCATAACAGGAGGTACAATATTTGTTATAATCCACAGTTTTAAGTGAGTCATTGACAGAAATGACATCGCTAAGCACTGACTGATGACATCAATAAGCACAGTTTAAAAAGATATAACTTACAGAATATTAAAGGCTCTTGTGTATTATATATAGTGAATAAAGTACCCCCTATTTTTTAACATGAAACCCTAAAGTTCATAGCTCTCGGTACTAACCTGTGGGTAACTACCCAGAAAATACAGGATTCTCGCAGCCGAATTAATTTCCCAACAATGCAGACTGTGCAACCATCACAATTCCGACTGATCCCAAGGGGAAAGCATTGGCTAAACAATAACAAAGTGGTGACTGGGGCTTCTGAGACAAACACACACCTCCATTGAATTACACTAAATTTATTGGGCACCATAATAAAGATAATGCATATAAAACCTTAACATATTTCATTACCTTGATGACCAGCTCACTATTTATAGATATACTGTGTATATATATATATATATATATATATATATATCAAACTCAACAGTAGAAAGCACTCACAGCTACAGCATCAATCAGGTCAGTGATTTATTTCAGCATACCATCTACGCGTTTCGATCACCACAGGATCGTCATCACGGGAAAGAGCTATTCCATTAGACATAGGCTGACATGTACCTCCTGTAACATAGTGTACATTATCAAATGCCCATGTGGACTGCTCTACTGTGGTAAGACATGCAGGCAATTAAGAGAGAGGGTCAGTATGCATCGTGCAACAATTAGGGCGGCCCTGACCCCAATTTAAAGAAGAGTGAGAAAAAAGAGGGTAAACAAGATATCTCTAAGCAGCCAGTTGCACAACATTGGCTTCAAGCCAAACATCCGGCCTCCGCATTTAAGTGTATGCCTATTGACTGTGTTGCAGATCTACCGAGAGGTGGGGACAGGGTCGGACTGGGCCGCCGGTGGGCCCCGGCTCTAGTGGGCCCCGGCGGCCCAGACCCGACCCTTGCGGCGCTCCCCCTGCCCGAATGCTCCTCAGGAAGGTCGTCGGATGGGGGGGCCTGCGAGGGGGGTTGGAGGGGCCCTGCGGGTTGGGTTGGGGGGACCTCGGGGGGGTACGCTATGGGCATCCCGGTGGGCCCTCCACACTCCAGTCCGACCCTGGGTGGGGACATAGATTGGATTTTACTACAAAAGGAATCCTTCTGGACATATGAACTGAACTGTGTGGCCCCTAAAGGTTTAAATTGCTCATTATCTTTAAGCTGTTTTTTATGAACCAATTTGTCCTACAAACGTTCAAGATGACCATGGATTTTAGGTCTGTTTGTTTTAAACTACTTGCATTGTATGTTTTTTCGTATTTATATTTTCTTGCTTTATAAGTGTCATTTAGTACCTGGCATATTAAGATATGTGTCAACGAGTGTAGACTAAGTAGTTGAACTATATTAAATTGGGGGCCCCCAATTGCCGGGATAGTGAGGTTAGTTAGTTATTAGTAATAAAGGGTGTATTTAACTTTGGATTTTAATGTAGCAACAGGTTTTGCACGTGCACTTTCTGTATATATGTCGATATATGGTTGAAAAAGTACTTTATGTTGCACATTAACCTCTCACTGTAAATGTTTACTGTATGGAATTTTATATGAATTTTTATATATAATGCATACCTGTAATTTTTGGTCTAACAGTCTTCACTTTATTATGTTAATGCTGCTTAACACTTTATTAGGCTGATGTTGCCTAGCACTGAACACTTTACAGCACTTTCACTTGCTTTATGGCTTCAGCCACTTTATGGCAGTACACTGTGATGTCACTTCCTATTGGTTTACTGGTTTTTGGTGATTTAAAGATGTGCGTTACAAGGCATGGATGCCCTGAGAAAGGTCCCGATGGGGACCGAAAAGTTACGTCGGCTGTTTATGCTACTTTGAATATATGTTTTGATTTTTCACAAGAAATCCCGGAGTTGCTGGTCTTTTTTATACTATTGGAATCCTTTACCGAGCACGAGGTATGTTATGTAGCGGTGTGCCATCCTTTGTGTATATATATATATACAGTGGTGTGAAAAACTATTTGCCCCCTTCCTGATTTCTTATTCTTTTGCATGTTTGTCACACTTAAATGTTTCTGATCATCAAACACATTTAACTATTAGTCAAAGATAACACAAGTAAACACAAAATGCAGTTTTTAAATGAGGGTTTTTATTATTTAGGGAGAAAAAAAATCCAAACCTACATGGCCCTGTGTGAAAAAGTAATTGCCCCCTGAACCTAATAACTGGTTGGGCCACCCTTAGCAGCAATAACTGCAATCAAGCGTTTGCGATAACTTGCAACGAGTCTTTTACAGCGCTCTGGAGGAATTTTGGCCCACTCATCTTTGCAGAATTGTTGTAATTCAGCTTTATTTGAGGGTTTTCTAGCATGAACCGCCTTTTTAAGGTCATGCCACAACATCTCAATAGGATTCAGGTCAGGACTTTGACTAGGCCACTCCAAAGTCTTCATTTTGATTTTCTTCAGCCATTCAGAGGTGGATTTGCTGGTGTGTTTTGGGTCATTGTCCTGCTGCAGCACCCAAGATCGCTTCAGCTTGAGTTGACGAACAGATGGCCGGACATTCTCCTTCAGGATTTTTTGGTAGACAGTAGAATTCATGGTTCCATCCATCACAGCAAGCCTTCCAGGTCCTGAAGCAGCAAAACAACCCCAGACCATCACACTACCACCACCATATTTTACTGTTGGTATGATGTTCTTTTTCTGAAATGCTGTGTTACTTTTACGCCAGATGTAACGGGACACGCACCTTCCAAAAAGTTCAACTTTTGTCTCGTCGGTCCACAAGATATTGATCTTGGCAATCATTGAGATGTTTTTTAGCAAAATTGAGACGAGCCATAATGTTCTTTTTGCTTAAAAGTGGTTTGCGCCTTGGAAATCTGCCATGCAGGCTGTTTTTGCCCAGTGTCTTTCTTATGGGGGAGTCGTGAACACTGACCTTAATTGAGGCAAGTGAGGCCTGCAGTTCTTTAGATGTTGTCCTGGGGTCTTTTGTGGCCTCTCGGATGAGTTGTCTCTGCGCTCTTGGGGTAATTTTGGTCAGCTGGCCACTCCTGTGGATAATGGCCCTCACTGTGGTTCGCTGGAGTCCCAAAGCTTTAGAAATGGCTTTATAACCTTTACCAGACTGATAGATCTCAATTACTTTTGTTCTCATTTGTTCCTCAATTTCTTTGGATCTTGGCATGATGTGTAGCTTTTGAGGTGCTTTTGGTCTACTTCTCTGTGTCAGGTAGCTCCTATTTAAGTGATTTCTTGATTGAAACAGGTGTGGCAGTAATCAGGCCTGGGGGTGACTACAGAAATTGATATTGAAATTGAAAATTGAAATTGATAAACCACAGTTAAGTTATTTTTTAACAAGGGGGGCAATCACTTTTTCACACAGGGCCATGTAGATTTGGAGTTTTTTTTCTCCCTTAATAACGTAAACCTTCATTTAAAAATTGCATTTTGTGTTCAATTATGTTATCTTTGACTAATAGTTAACGGTTTTTGATGAGCAGAAACATTTAAGTGTGACAAACATGCAAAAGAATAAGAAATCAGGAAGGGGGCAAATAGTTTTTCACACCACTGTATATATATATATATAGGATACAGGCCATTTATTAATACTTTGATTTTGAAAATGGGGAACAAACATGAAAACAACATGAAAACCAGGCAGTCCTGCTTCTTACTGTATATAGGTATGTATATTTTTATTTATATAGCGCTAGTTATGTACAGCAGAACAATTCATTAATAGAACAAACAAGGGGACATTACAATAATAGATACAAATAAATACAAAGTACAGTTATAATAAAGATTCCACAGAGCTAAGTGTCAGAGACAATGGGAAGGAGGTCCCTGCCCCATAGAGCTTACAGTCTAAATGGGAAGGTAACTTACAGACAAATAAGAGACCTGCAGGTTACAGTGGGTGACAATGCTCTTTACAATACAATAAGTACTTGTGCTGTTTACATGGCTTATGTTCCTACAGTGTTTCAGATAGTCTGCACAACAAAGCCAAGTGCCTACTCCTAAATACCAGTCCCAATGATAACTGGCTGGGCGGGTAACAGAGCAGGCTAATTAGTGGGTAGGAAACGGGACTGGGGAAAGCACTAGGAGGCAGCTAGTAGAAAGTGTCCGGTGGACGTTCTACCTTTCTCCCAACTGCACGGCTTTATCGGGCCAGACAAGAGATTTCTTTGTCACAACCCAAAGTCAGTTTTCTACTGCCCAGCAGAATGCTGCTTTGCTTCATGGGTGGTGTCACATGATTAGACATTAACCAATGAGCAACAGCACAGGGGACCTCATTGTTACCTAATCAATGTATCTAAAACTGTTTAACTGTGGCTAGCCTTAACCTTATTTTAAAGGAGAAGGAAAGGTAAAAACTAAGTGAGCTTTATCAGAAAGGTCTAGGTAAATACTTTCACAAGCACTCGCAGAAACGCTGCACGGAGTCCTCTATCAAAAGAAACACAGGATTTCTTGCCTTATTTTTTGTAAACATGTTCTTTGGTATTAGACTTCCTCTCTTTTAGGGCTCCTACAAGGTTGGGGCTTGAGTCTGCTCAGTTCTCTCCTCTCACCCTGCCTTGTCCTGCTCCCCCCTCCCATAAGAATGCATAAGAACTCACTTACCCCTCCCTTAGGAATGTGTGATCTGAGCTTCCAACGGCTATAACTGCAGCAGGAAGCTACCAAGACCAAGCTAAAATGGCAGCTGCTATCGGATGGAGCTTCTAGGGCTGTTACTCAGGTATGGTAAAGCTTTCTGCAGAATAAATATAGGGTTCTAGGTGGCACTAATGTGGTGAATCTATTGGCAGTAGAATGCCAAAATGACTTTCCTTCTCATTTAAGAATGACAATTCCAAAAGATTGATTAGGACTGGCAGCACTGGGGGCTTTTGTGCCAAAAGAATCAGGAGCTCCGTGAATAGCATCCAGTATACTGGGATCTACCATTGACTTTCCTCCTAGGGGTGTAATTAGAAAGGGGGCAGGGAGAAATACAGCTATATAGCAATGATTAATATCTGTTGTTTAAAAACATGCACATTTGGAAACTACGCTATATTAAATTTTATTCTTAGTTTATCAAGGTTTTGTATTGACGGACATTGTATTTAAAAAGAGATTTTTAACATTCCAAGAACAACCCCTGCCACGCCTAGAAATATGCTATGGTAACCAGGGCATTTCAGTGAAGATCCAGCATTTCCACATTCATTATTTTCATGGGCGTTCCCCGCATCCACGTGTGTGTCCAGTAGTTCCACTGGTGGTTCCTGCATCCACACTTGTGTATATAGTAGTTCCACTGGTGGTTCCACCACTGATTGGATTTGCATTGACACAGGAGATGTTTTTATAAATATATGTCAAACAATCATTTCTGAAGTAATTAGTGGCCTGGCAGTAGCTTTCCGAGGCGCAACCCTGTACTGAGACTGTAAAGACAAAACATGGCACATGTAAGTCCCAGAAGGAACCTCTAGAGAGTGGCAGTCAAGATGGTAAATCTCACCCTAACACACAATATGGCTGCAAAAGACTGCAGGGTTTGTAGGACTAATCCATTTAAGTATTTAAACAGTGGGCCTCAGGGACCTTTTGCTAGAAATTGGGTGCAAAATACAACCTGCACTTGCACATAATCAGGGTTGTATTGGGTTATAGCTTGGGTTGCACTGGCATTGGGTGCAACATTGCAGAGAAATAAAAACAAGGCAGACTGCAATGACTTATTCCCACTTTTTATTTTTGACGAGGTGATATAACCCCCCAACAACTTAGATTCTACTTAAATATTTTAGTATGATGTGCCAGTAAATTGTGGCAATGTAAGAGTTCTTACCCTAAAAGGTCTATAATACTTACAAGTTAAAGAATCAAATTAACTTATAGTTTACCTCCATTTATCGATTGCAAGAAACAGTAGTTGTTATTCCCTGTACACAGCAGGGTAGTACAGTTGGGTGAGACTGTGGAGGTGCAGGTTGGACACCATAATCCATTTGGCTGAGTATTAGTGTCTGGCACTGAAAGGAAGGGCAAATAAATGGTCAACAGGTTTGCTCAAACTTTCCATAGAGAGTAATGTAATAACGGGGGATAAGGGCATAACATCTTGTTTATTAGCAAGCCTGAGAGAGGCTTTCATGGTGAAAATTTGGAAAAGTTGAGTTTTTTACGACTTTTCTAGCAGCGTCTTTTCCTTGCGCCTTTTTTTTTACGTGGGGAATTTTGTCGTCCGTTTCACGAAAGGTGACTAATCTCCCGGTGTGCCATAGAATAAAGTAAGCCTCTGTATGTTACTGAATCTACTACATTGATTTAAATGAAGGAGGAGAAAACAACCTTAACCCTTTGCTTGGAGCACAGAGGCACTTACATGGGAGTACTGTCGGAGTGCAGTCGTTAGTGGAACAACAGGAGAACTCTTGCATTATTTTGTAGCTAGTAACCTGATACGCAACTAACTTGCTGCACATCGGGTCCGGAACACATCCTCCAAATAAAGTCGTACTGTTTACGTCACCTATAAACAAGGATAACTGAGAATTATTCATTATGACATAACTGGGATCAATACTAAATAAACTAGCAAAGTGTTAACAAGTAATGCTATATAAATACAGTATATATATATATACTACTTTAACATTCAATGGTACCAGGTAGCCAGGGTGGGAGTGGAAAGAATAGCAAAGGGAACACAGAGAAAGGCTTAGAATGAAATTGATTTTGTTCTACAAAGTGCTATATGGGGATTGCAACAGGTTTAAGCATTCACATGGGTGTCGTTAAAATATATTGTGATAACAGAACATTACAGTGCAATATAGTTAACATTCAGTACCGACACTAGGGTATTACAACCAGGGCCATTAAAAGTTATTTATACTGCCCCCCCCCTACAAATAATCACCTAGCAGGTAGGTAGGTTTAGCGGGACAAAAGGTTGAACTACTATGAGATACTATGATACAAATCCACAAATTATTTTACTGAAAAGCAGAGGGGCAAAATTCATGTAAGAGCCGCTCATATCATTCAGTAAATAGATCCCAATACAAACAGCTGATGTGACTCTATAATAACCACTCATTCCCCTGCTGGAAAGTTCATGTAGGAGCCGCTCATATCATTCAGTAAATAGATCCCAATACAAACAGCTGATGTGACTCTATAATAACCACTCATTCCCCTGCTGGAAAGTTCATGTAGGAGCCGCTCATATCATTCAGTAAATAGATCCCAATACAAACAGCTGATGTGACTCTATAATAACCACTCATTCCCCTGCTGGAAAGTTCATGTAGGAGCCGCTCATATCATTCAGTAAATAGATCCCAATACAAACAGCTGATGTGACTCTATAATAACCAGTCATTCCCCTGCTGGAAAGTTCATGTAGGAGCCGCTCATATCAGTCAGTAAATAGATCCCAATACAAACAGCTGATGTGACTCTATAATAACCAGTCATTCCCCTGCTGGAAAGTTCATGTAGGAGCCGCTCATATCATTCAGTAAATAGATCCCAATACAAACAGCTGATGTGACTCTATAATAACCAGTCATTCCCCTGCTGGAAAGTTCATGTAGGAGCCGCTCATATCATTCAGTAAATAGATCCCAATACAAACAGCTGATGTGACTCTATAATAACCAGTCATTCCCCTGCTGGAAAGTTCATGTAGGAGCCGCTCATATCAGTCAGTAAATAGATCCCAATACAAACAGCTGATGTGACTCTATAATAACCACTCATTCCCCTGCTGGAAAGTTCATGTAGGAGCCGCTCATATCATTCAGTAAATAGATCCCAATACAAACAGCCGATGTGACTCTATAATAACCAGTCATTCCCCTGCTGGAAAGTTCATGTAGGAGCCGCTCATATCAGTCAGTAAATAGATCCCAATACAAACAGCTGATGTGACTCTATAATAACCACTCATTCCCCTGCTGGAAAGTTCATGTAGGAGCCGCTCATATCATTCAGTAAATAGATCCCAATACAAACAGCCGATGTGACTCTATAATAACCAGTCATTCCCCTGCTGGAAAGTTCATGTAGGAGCCGCTCATATCATTCAGTAAATAGATCCCAATACAAACAGCCGATGTGACTCTATAATAACCAGTCATTCCCCTGCTGGAAAGTTCATGTAGGAGCCGCTCATATCATTCAGTAAATAGATCCCAATACAAACAGCTGATGTGACTCTATAATAACCAGTCATTCCCCTGCTGGAAAGTTCATGTAGGAGCCAACCTTATGATTTATCTGGCTCTCCCTAAGCTGATCAGAAAACCCTGCACTGCACTGACGAGCCCCAAGAAGGGCAAAGCCAGTCTGCAGTTATGTAAAAAGTGATGTACGGGTCGAGATTATCTCGATGTGGCTGATCTATTTGCAATAAAATACCAAAATGCCTTTCCTTCCCCTTTAATATATATGTGTATTATTAGTTTGTGAATTATTAGCTGCTCACAGACAGTACAATTGTATAAAGCAGGGCTTTGGTTTGATCAGCTCAGTAGGCATCTGTAGGAGTCTTTCAATCAAACACACTTCCCCTTGGAATATACAAATTACCTGTAGCTGAATAATACAGTGAGGAACAAACGGTTCCTGCCGGACACTCTTCACTATAGCTCGGGCCAGTGCAGGGGGGCGGTCCTTCCTGAGAGCACGATGTACAGGTAAGAGCTGAAGCTGTAGAATAAAATACACAATATAAGAATTAGGTGATAGTAACAGACACAAATAACACATATCAGCCACAGTGCATCCAAATCAGTAGTAACGGTAGGGGACCTGTTATCCAGAATGCTCGGGACCTGAGGCTTTACAGATAATGGATCTTTCCATAATTTGGATATCTGTACCTTAAAGGGCTCATTTACTTACCATCGATTTTTTTTTTAACTCAAATCAGTGTTTAAATAATTTTTTTGTAGACTTAGGGGCTGATTTACTAAAACTCATTCATTTCTCTTTTCGCTAAACTCACTTTCCCAAATGTCTAACATTTACTAAAGAAAGTTGCAAGGAAAATGCAAAATGATCGTCGATCTTTGTCGAATTGTCGCTGCAACAATTAGAAAAAGCAGAGTTTTCGGTCAAAAATCCAAAATCAAAACATCCTAGTTGGGATCAAGTACAGGTACTGTTTTATTATTACAGAGAAAAGGGAATCATTTAACCATGAAATAAACCCAATAGGGCTGTTCTGCCCCAATAAGGGGTAATTATATCTTAGTTGGGATCAAGTACAGGTACTGTTTTATTATTACAGAGAAAAGGGAATCATTTAACCATTAAATAAACCCAATAGGGCTGTTCTGCCCCCAATAAGGGGTAATTATATCTTAGTTGGGATCAAGTACAGGTACTGTTTTATTATTACAGAGAAAAGGGAATCATTTAACCATGAAATAAACCCAATAGGGCTGTTCTGCCCCCAATAAGAGGTAATTATATCTTAGTTGGGATCAAGTACAGGTACTGTTTTATTATTACAGAGAAAAGGGAATCATTTAACCATTAAATAAACCCAATAGGGCTGTTCTGCCCCAATAAGGGGTAATTATATCTTAGTTGGGATCAAGTACAGGTACTGTTTTATTATTACAGAGAAAAGGGAATCATTTAACCATTAAATAAACCCAATAGGGCTGTTCTGCCCCCAATAAGGGGTAATTATATCTTAGTTGGGATCAAGTACAGGTACTGTTTTATTATTACAGAGAAAAGGGAATCATTTAACCATTAAATAAACCCAATAGGGCTGTTCTGCCCCAATAAGGGGTAATTATATCTTAGTTGGGATCAAGTACAGGTACTGTTTTATTATTACAGAGAAAAGGGAATCATTTAACCATTAAATAAACCCAATAGGGCTGTTCTGCCCCCAATAAGGGGTAATTATATCTTAGTTGGGATCAAGTACAGGTACTGTTTTATTATTACAGAGAAAAGGGAATCATTTAACCATTAAATAAACCCAATAGGGCTGTTCTGCCCCCAATAAGGGGTAATTATATCTTAGTTGGGATCAAGTACAGGTACTGTTTTATTATTACAGAGAAAAGGCAATCATTTAACCATTAAATAAACCCAATAGGGCTGTTCTGCCCCAATAAGGGGTAATTATATCTTAGTTGGAATAAAGTACAGGTACTTATTATTACATCATATTACATTCTATGGAAATTCGCAAGCTTTTAGATAGCAAATTTTTTTAAGAAAATTGGAAAATTATTTGGTTTAATCCAAAAATTAAAGCTTTTTAAATAGTTTATACACAGACACTGAGGCATGTTTTACCTGCCTGATAATATTGCAGTTGTGGGGGGGGGGGGGGGGGGGGAACAAGGTTTGTAATGATTTAAGCTTTGATGTCCCAACTTGTTACCCCCATATGATGCAGTATGATTGCTGGTGTTACTCAGTGTGCATCTTGTCGCATGTATGGGGTCCTGGAGCAGCAGTTCCATGCAGCATTTACTTGTGAGAGATGCAGGTGGGTTTTCCTCTTGGAATCTGAGGTGCAGAATCTAAGGGGGGAACTGGCAGCACTGAGGGCAGCTTCAAACATGGGGGAGAACAGGAGGCTCACTGAGCAACCACTGGCAGGGGCCGGTGTAGTGGGGGGGGGGAGAAGGGACAGTGGAGGTTAATGAGGGAGACAAATTTGTAACAGTTAAGAGGGGAAGTAGGGGACGCAGGGGTAGGGGGGCTGGTTCACAGCTTGTACAAACCAATAGATTTGCCGCTTTAGGTGAAGATGCTGGGGAAGACAGCTCTGAGCTGGCATGTATGGAGCGGGCTGACTCTCAGAGCACCCTGGGAGCCGGCACCTCTAATACAGGTGGGGGGAGTAGTGCTAGGAAGGGAAGGCAGGCTATAGTTGTAGGGGATTCAATTATTAGAAAGGTGGATAGGGTAATTTGTCGCAAGGACCCTACATGCCGAACTGTGTGTTGCTTGCCTGGTGCTAGGGTTCGGCATGTGGTGGAACGAGTGGACAAATTGTTGGGAGGGGCTGGGGAAGACCCGGCGGTCTTGGTACACATAGGTACCAATGACAAAGTTAGAGGAGGGGGGGAAGTCCTCAAAAACGATTTTAAAAAGCTAGGTGCAAAGTTGAGGGCGAGGACTTCCAAGGTAATTTTCTCAGAGATATTACCTGTGCCACGAGCAACATTAAGAAGGCAGCGGGAGCTCAGGGAGATTAATGCGTGGCTGAGAGATTGGTGCAGGGAGGAGGGCTTTGGGTTTCTCCAGAACTGGGCTGATTTCTCAATCGGCTACAAGCTCTTTGCCAGGGATGGGCTGCACCTCAATGATGATGGGGCAGCTGCTTTGGGGGAAAAGATGGCTAGCGGGTTGGAGGAGATTTTAAACTAGGAGTGGGGGGGGAGGGTGCAGCGGGAAATTCTGTGGGAGACAGGATAGATGAGGTAGTGGGCATAGTAAGGGAAAATGGGGGAGGAGACTTGCTTCGGGATACTGATAATGGCAGGGAGGCCCTTAAGAAGTTTACACGTCATTCTCACTCCCGAACCAGTATTAAATGTATGTTACCAATGCAAGGAGTCTGACTGGTAAAATGGGAGAGCTGGAGGTACTGGCGTTGGAGCGGAAATATGATGTGATTGGAGTTGCTGAAACTTGGTTGAATGAGTCTCATGACTGGGCAGTTAATATTGGGGGGTATACATTGTTTCGGAGGGACAGGGGCAATAGAAAAGGAGGAGGAGTGTGTCTGTTCATTAAGCAGGAACTAAAAGCAAATATTAAGGAGGAAGTGATGGGGGGAACAGAGGGAGCTGAATCCTTATGGGTTGAGCTTCTCACAGATAGTAAAGAATCTACCAAACTAATTGTAGGGGTATGCTATAGCCCCCCTAATGTAAGCGAAGAGGAGGAGGCCCAGCTCCTGTTGCAAATAGAAAAGGCTGCTAGTTTGGGGCAAGTGATAATAATGGGGGATTTTAATTACCCTGATATTGGGGCAATAGTACTGCCAGGACAGTAACTGGGAACAAGTTTATAAACTTGCTGCATGACAACTTTATGTCACAGGTTGTTGAGGAGCCAACCAGGAACCATGCTAAACTAGATCTAGTGATCTCTAATGACCCAGAACGTATAGCAAATGTGCAAGTGGTTGAACCCCTGGGTAATAGTGACCATAATGTTATTTCATTTGATGTTTGGTGCAGGAAACAAATTTACACGGGGGCAACAAAGACACTGAATTTTAGGAAGGCAAATTTTAGCTCCTTAAGGGCAGCGCTTCAGGGCATAGATTGGGGCATTATGTTTTCTGATAAAAACACAGAGCAGAAATGGTTGTCATTTAAAATGATATTAAATCATTACTGTTCTAAATTCATTCCATTAATAAGAAAAAGTAGAAGTGTTAAGAATCACCCTATGTGGCTTAACTCTGAGGTAAAGAAGTTAATAGGGAGAAAAAGGAAAGCTTTTAAGAAATATAAGTCAGAGGGGACAGTAGCTGCGTTTAATGATTATAAACACTATAACAAGTGTTGTAAAACAGCAATCCGGAAGGCAAAGATAGAAAATGAGGAGCGCATCGCGGTCGAGGCCAAGACTAACCCCAAAAAGTTTTTTAAGTATATTAATAGTAAAAAGATGCAGGTTGAGGGTGTGGCCCCATTGAGTTATAGTAACAATATGGTTACAGCGGATACAGAAAAGGCAGATGTGCTTAACCAGTTCTTTTCTTCTGTGTATACAGTAGGGGGAGCCAGTGGGCCAAGTCCCACCCAATAGCTGCACTGTTGCCTCAGCTCCAACTACACAGTGGTTGGCACAGGATATGGTGCTTAAAGGGTTACACACGATAAATGTAAACAAGGCACCTGGGCCAGATGGAATACACCCTCGGGTACTGAGAGAGCTAGGGGCAGAATTGCAGTGGCCCTTGTTTCTGATATTCTCAGACTCGCTCTCATCAGGTATGGTACCTAGGGATTGGAAGAAGGCGAATGTCATTCCTATATTTAAAAAGGGAGTAAGATCTCAGCCTGGCAATTATAGGCCTGTAAGTCTGACATCCGTGGTGGGCAAGTTATTTGAAAGCTTGTTAAGGGATCACATACAAAATTATGTAGTGGAGAATGGCATTATGGGTAGGAATCAGCATGGCTTTATGAAGGACAGGTCATGTCAGACCAATTTAATTGCTTTTTATGATGAGGTAAGTAAGAAGCTGGACAGTGGGGATGCAGTAGATATCATCTATTTGGATTTTGCCAAAGCATTTGATACCGTTCCCCACAAACGACTGCTTTCTAAGCTAAGGTCTATTGGTCTTAGTGAAGTCGTTTGCACATGGATAGAAAACTGGCTACAGGATCGGGTACAGAGGGTGGTTGTTAATGGTACATTCTCTACTTGGAGTAAGGTCCTCAGTGGGGTCCCTCAGGGTTCTGTACTGGGTCCACTTTTGTTTAATTTGTTCATAAATGACTTAGGGGAGGGTATTATGAGTAATGTATCAGTGTTTGCAGATGACACAAAACTCTGTAGACCAGTCAATTCTATCCAGGATGTGACATCCCTGCAGCAGGATCTTGACCAACTGGCAATCTGGGCAGCTAAGTGGCAGATGAGATTTAATGTGGATAAATGTAAGGTCATGCACCTGGGATGTAAAAATATGCAAGCCCCGGATACCCTTAATGGGACTGCACTAGGCAAATCCCTAATGGAGAAGGACCTTGGAGTCCCTGTAGATAATAAACTTGGCTGTAGCAAGCAATGCCAGGCAGCAGCTGCAAGGGCAAACAAGGTTTTGAGCTGTATTAAAAGGGGTATAGATTCACGGGAGGAGGGGGTTATTCTTCCCCTTTACAGAGCGCTGGTAAGGCCCCATCTAGAATATGCTGTTCAGTTTTGGTCTCCAGTGCTCAAACGGGACATTATTGAGTTAGAGAGGGTCCAGAGAAGGGCAACTAAGCTGGTAAAGGGTATGGAAAGTCTCAGTTATGGGGAAAGACTGGCCAAGTTGGGTCTGTTTACACTGGGGAAGAGGCGCTTAAGAGGTGACATGATAACTATGTATAAATATATAAGGGGATCATATAATAACCTCTCTAATGTTTTATTTACCAGTAGGTCCTTCCAACCGGCACGAGGGCACCCACTCCGTTTAGAAGAAGGGAGGTTCCATTTAAATATTCGGAAAGGATTTTTTACAGTGAGAGCTGTGAGGTTGTGGAATTCCCTCCCCGAATCAGTCGTACTGGCTGATACATTATATAGCTTTAAGAAGGGACTGGATGGATTCTTAGCAAGTGAGGGAATACAGGGTTATGGGAGATAGCTCTTAGTTCAAGTTGATCCAGGGACTGGTCCGATTGCCATCTTGGAGTCAGGAAGGAATTTTTTCCCCTCTGCGGCAAATTAGAGAGGCTTCAGATGGGATTTTTTGCCTTTCTCTGGATCAACTTGTAGTTAGGCAGGTTATATATAGGCATTATGGTTGAACGTGATGGACGTATGTCTTTATTCAACCCAACTTACTATGTAACTATGTAACTATATCACCCTGACCCTATCATGCCCTTACTGCGCTGGATCAGTGTAACAATGGAACCCCAAAGTTACCTGCTGGGGGTACTTACCTGTGGGTACCAGAGCCAACAGCAAATACAGGATTCCCGCAGCCGAATGCATTTCCCAGTAGTTACTGTTCCAGTTACAGAGAACAACAGCACAGACTGGGCTTCTCACACATTTATAATATCATTTCTGATGAAGGCGGGGCAGAAATTTTTGCAGAAATGTGTCCGTCATTAGTCAGAACAAATAGTATCTTAGTTATGTTTGGGTTGATCCCTTAATTAAGTGGCAAGAGCTCATTAGTCTTTAGGGAACAATTCTATTGTTATAAATAATGGGTTCATCAAAAAGTTCATCCTTTTTCCCCCAATACTTTTTAATTTACTTAATTTCACATGAGTATTTCAAAAATTTGTTTAAGTCACGAGATAGTACAGGGATCTGAAGTCAGCAGGTCGGCACGTGTTTTAGGGGCAGATTTACTAAAACACTATTAATATTCCTTTTTTTTTTAATTTTCAAATTCGACTAAACTCGCTTTCCCGAATGTCGAATAATTAAAAAAAAAAGTCACAATAAGGGGTAATTATATCTTAGTTGGGATCAAGTACAGGTACTGTTTTATTATTACAGAGAAAAGGGAATCATTTAACCATTAAATAAACCCAATAGGGCTGTTCTGCCCCAATAAGGGGTAATTATATCTTAGTTGGGATCAAGTACAGGTACTGTTTTATTATTACAGAGAAAAGGGAATCATTTAACCATTAAATAAACCCAATAGGGCTGTTCTGCCCCAATAAGGGGTAATTATACCTTAGTTGGGATCAAGTACAGGTACTGTTTTATTATTACAGAGAAAAGGGAATCATTTAACCATGAAATAAACCCAATAGGGCTGTTCTGCCCCAATAAGGGGTAATTATATCTTAGTTGGGATCAAGTACAGGTACTGTTTTATTATTACAGAGAAAAGGGAATCATTTAACCATGAAATAAACCCAATAGGGCTGTTCTGCCCCCAATAAGGGGTAATTATATCTTAGTTGGGATCAAGTACAGGTACTGTTTTATTATTACAGAGAAAAGGGAATAAGTTTTTAAAAATCTGACTTATTTGATTAAATTGAGTCTATGGGAGAAAGGCTTTCTGTAATTCAGAACTTTCTAGATAATGGGATTTCGTATAACGGATCCCATACCTGTGCAGAGTATTGCTTGGCAAAAAAGTTCAATATAAGGAGTCTATGTGGCAAGACCCCTATCTATATAATACTATTGCCAGACTTTGCCTGTGAATTTTATAAGAAGATCTTTTCTAGCTCACATTTCTCCCCAGCTTGCTCCTTCATCCCAACTCACAGTGACTTATTTAGGAAATACTTTACCCCCCTATTGTAATACACATATGGGATCCCTCATCTGGAAACCTGATTTCCAAAAGTTCCTAATCAAAGGAAGCCAATCTCTCGGAGTCAATTGTAAGCAAATGATTCTAATTGTATTGATCCCATACCTGTAAAAGGTTATTAGATGCCACCAAGGAGTTCCCTGACTCCATATCGGGCCGAGTGCTCTTATAATCATGGAAGGCTGAGGCGACTTATATTCTCATATTTTATAACAGGAGGTACAATATTTGTTATAATACACAGTTTTAATTAAGTCATTGACAGAAATGACATCGCTAAGCACTGACTGATGACATTGCTAAGCACTGACTGATGACATCGCTAAGCAGTGACTGATGACATCGTTAAGCACAGACTGATGATATCGCTAAGCACTGACTGATGACATCGCTAAGCACTGACTGATGACATTGCTAAGCACTGACTGATGACATCGCTAAGCACTGACTGATGACATCGTTAAGCACAGACTGATGATATCGCTAAGCACTGACTGATGACATCACTTAGCACTGACTGATGACATCACTAAGCACAGTTTAAAAGGATATAAGTTACAAATTCAGGGCTTTTTTCATTAACATAATATTTCCCAAAATAGTTAATGCCCTGTACTCTCCTTTATGAAGGAGGATTATTGTGGAAGCATTGTTTAATACAGAGTATAAGGGAGAGCCCTGGGAGTTAGCGAGGCCACTTAGCAGCATTTTAGTAGGGTTTGTGTCAGAGCCTTAGTATTGTTATACTTGAAAGTAAAGGGAATTGATTGGGGCAACAATGAGTAACAAAAAGTGACTGCGTTGTTATGGGCTTGCTTATTGGAGCCAACACAATAAAAGCATTCTAATGTTTTATTTAGGTCTGGAACTGGAGGAGGTCATTCAAAAAAGGTGTACTACACCAGCTATGAGGAGCAGCTTATGCCGCTCATCCACGGAGACAGCATCACTGGTGTCGCAGGGATCTTTGATTCCGACAGGTATGTCGGCCAAGGTAGGTGTAATGCCATTAATACAAGTGTATTTTCTCTTGTAGAAAAGCTTAATATTAATTAAATACAGGTATAGGACCCATTATCCAGAATGCTCGGGACCAAGGGTATTCCGGATAAGGGGTCTTTCCATAATTTGGATCTCCATACCTTAAGTCTACTAAAAAATCAATAAAACATTAATTAAACCCAATAGGATTGTTTTGCATCCAATAAGGATTATTTATATCTTAGTTGGGATCAATTACAAGGTTCTGTTTTATTTCTACATAAAAAAAGGAAATCAGTTTTAAAATTCTGAATTATTTGCTTATAATGGAGTCTATGGGAGACAGGCTTTCCGTAATTCGGAGCTTTCTGGATAATGGGTTTCCGGATAAGGGGTCCGATACCTGTACTATGTTTTGTAAAACAGATTCATCCTTACCCCCACCTTTCACAAGCAAATACAGACAATCCTCAGTTTCCAAAATTCCAGGTATTATTGTTTCCTAGGACGTGTGCCCATACCGCATGTGATATGAGTGTTAACGCATGCGAAATAACGTTGATGAATCAGTACTTATTTATCGCATGCTTTTTAACGCAAAAAAGCATGCGATAGTCGTTAACGGCCTTCAGTGAATCAGCCCCTATTTCTCTTTAGGAAACAAGTTTACTTTTGGTCAGATATTATTTTGAAACCAATAACAAAAATATATTTTATCCTGGGGAAAAGCCTGGTCCAACCATCACAATTCCGACTGATCCCAAGGGGAAAGCATTGGCTAAACAATAACAAAGTGGTGACTGGGGCTTCTGAGACAAACACACACCTCCTTTGAATTACACTAAATTTATTGGACACCATAATAACGATAATGCATATATAACATTAAATCTATATATCTATCTAGGATACAGGCCATTTATAAACACTCTGATTTTTAAAATGGGGAACAAAAAGGAAAAGAACACGAAAACCAGGCAGTCCTGCTTCTTTATGTATGTAGAACAAACAAGGGGGCATTACATTAATAGATACAAATAAATACAAAGTACAGTTGCAAAAAAGATTCCATAGAGCTAAGATTCAAAGAGACAGAGGAAAGCAGGTCCCTGCCCCGAAGAGCTTACAGTCTAAATGGGAAGGTAACTTCCAGACAAATAAGAGACCTGCAGGTTAAAGTGGGTGACAATGCTCTTTACAATACAATAAGTACTTGTGCTTAAGTTTGTACCAACAAACCCAAGTGCCTACTCCTAAATACCAGTCCCAATGATAACTGGCTGGGCGGGTAACAGAGCAGGCTAATTAGTGGGTAGGAAACGGGACTGGGGAAAGCACTAGGAGGCAGCTAGTAGAAAGTGTCCGGTGGACGTTCTACCTTTCTCCCAACTGCACGGCTTTATCGGGCCAGACAAGAGATTTCTTTGTCACAACCCAAAGTCAGTTTTCTACTGCCCAGCAGAATGCTGCTTTGCTTCATGGGTGGTGTCACATGATTAGACATTAACCAATGAGCAACAGCACAGGGGACCTCATTGTTACCTAATCAACGTATCTAAAACTGTTTAACTGTGGCTAGCCTTAACCTTATTTTAAAGGAGAAGGAAAGGTAAAAACTAAGTAAGCTTTATCAGAAAGGTCTAGGTAAACACAAGCACTCACAGAAATGCTACACTGAGTCCTCTATCAAAAGAAACATGGGATTTCTTGTCTTATTTTTTGGGAACATGTTCTTTGGTATCAAACTTCCTCTCTTTTAGGGCTCCTTCAAGTTTGGGGCATGAGTCTGCTCAGTTCTCTCCTCTCACCCTGCCTTGTCCTGCTCCCCCCTCCCATAAGAATGCATAAGAACTCACTTACCCCTCCCTTAGGAATGTGTGATCTGAGCTCCAACGGCTATAACTGCAGCAGGGAGCTACCGAGCTAAAATGGCAGCTGCTATCAGAGGGAGCTTCTAGGGCTGTTACTCAGGTATGGTAAAGCTTTCTGCAGAATAAATATAGGGTTCTAGGTGGCACTAATGTGGTGAATCTATTGGCAGTAGAATGCCAAAATGACTTTCCTTTTTCCTTTAAAAATGTCAATTCCAAAAGATTGATTAGGACTGGCAGCACTGGGGGCTTTTGTGCCCCAAGAATCAGGAGTTCCGTGAATAGCATCCAGTATACTGGGATCTACCATTGACTTTCCTCCTAGGGGTGTAATTAGAAAGGGGGCAGGGAGAAATACAGCTATATAGCAATGATTAATATCTGTTATTTAAAAACATGCACATTTGGAAACTACACTATATTACATTTTTTTCTTAGTTTATCAGGGTTTTGTATTGACGGACATTGTACTTAAAAAGAGACTTTTAACATTCCAAGAACAACCCCTGCCACGCCTAGAAATATGCTATGGTAACCAGGGCATTTCAGTGAAGACCCAGCATTTCCACATTCATTATTTTCATGGGCGTTCCCCGCATCCACGTTTGTGTGTCCAGTAGTTCCACTGGTGGTTCCTGCATCCACACTTGTGTATATAGTAGTTCCAATGGTGGTTAAACTACTGATTGGATTTGCATTGACACAGGAGATGTTCCCATACTTATATGTGTAAGTATCCATTCTGAAGTAACTAGTGGCCTTGCAGAAGCTTTCTGAGGCGCAACCCTGTGTTGTTACTGTAAAGACAAAACATGGCACATGTAAGTCCAAGAAGGAACCTCTAGAGAGTGGCAGTCAAGGTGGTAAATCTCACCCTAACACCCAATATGGCTGCAAAAGACTGCAGGGTTTGTAGGACTAATCTATTAAAGTATTTAAACAGTGGGCCTCAGGGACTTTTTGTTGGAAATTGGGTGCAAAATACAACCTGCACTTGCACATAATCAGGGTTATATTGGGTTATAGCTTGGGTTGCACTGGCATTGGGTGCAACATTGCAGAGAAATAAAACCAAGGCAGACTGCAATGATTTTTTCCCACTTTTTATTTTTCATGAGGTGATATAACCCCCCAACAACTTAGCTTTTACTTAAATATTTTAGTATGATGTGCCAGTAAATTGGAGCAATGTAAAAGGGGTTCTTACCCTAAAGGTCTATAATACTTACAAGTTAAATAATCAAATTAACTTATAGTTTACCTCCATTCATTGATTGCAAGTAACAGTAGTTCTCATTCCCTGTACACAGCAGTATCTCCGTAGTAGGACAGGAGGATGAGACTGAGGTGCAGGTTGGACACCAAAATCCATTTAGCTGAGTATTAGTGTCTGGCACTGAAAGGAAGGGCAAATAAATGGTCAACATGTTTGCTCAAACTTTCCATAGAGAGTAATGTAATAACAGGGGATAAGGGCATAACATCTTGTTAATTAGCAAGCCTGAGAGACCTCACGGCTTTCATGGTGAAAATTTGGAAAAGTTGAGTTTTTTACGACTTTTCTAGCAGAGTCTTTTCCTTGCGCCTTTTTCTTTTACGTGGCGAATTTTGCCGTCCGTTTCGCAAAAGGTGACTAAGAATAAAGTAAGCCTCTGTCAGTTACTGAATCTACTACATTGATTTAAATGAAGGAGGAGAAAACAACTGTAACACCTATTTGGCTATAAAATGGCCAACCCAGGCTAGTAGCGTGCTGTAGAGCATGTGTTACATGCGACCTTAATGCACAGGAGTGGGCCTCCGCTACGTGGGAGGTATATAATGGAGCTGAGGGGTTGTTGAACTACAACTAGCTGAAGTAGTGTGGTGCAATAGATAGAAATGGACGCCAGAGGATTCTTATGAATGAACTGGATAGTACTTTATTTGTCCAAGACAAAGGTAATCAGGGTATTTCGATACTCACTTAATAGATGGTACACAGTATGCAGTTATACAGTTGATGTAATTCGGATTAATAGCAGAAATATGATGCTCCCCTGTGTATCCCTTCTCATCAAGAGGATTGGGCAGGTAGAACAACAACAGCGTGGTAGGTAGGAAAGCTCACCGGCATAGTCCCATGCTCTTTTGGAGGTTAGGGCAAGGCATATTTGCTAACCTATTTCCCTAGCACTTCTGTGTCCCTAATCTAAGGCCAGTAATGCCTGTTAGGAAGACTACTCCTTTGCTATTATCCTGGATGGAGCAAATGGCTGCTCTTTCTGTATAATTCTGTCTGAACTCACCACTTCTAGAGGGTGCTATGAAATATGCTGCTATACTGTCTTCTCCTCATTCACGGGGCCCTGTCCCCGACTTAATTTGGATGGATAGTGGCTTACTGGGCCGGATCTGTACCCAGGCTCGATGGAGCTCTGCTTCAGGTAGCAGATCAGCAGCCAAAGAGGAAAACACTTCCTTGTGCAAGACACTATATAGTCTGCCAAGGGGAGTGGTTAAATGGGCTAAACCTGTAAGGGATAGCTTAAGAAACTGTAACCTGAGTATTGAGGGGTCTGCCCTATAACAGTACAGATAAGGAAAAGTAGGGAAGTAAAGCCATAGGGAGCTTAACCCTATGGGTCCCTACACAACCTTAACCCTTTGCTTGGGGCACAGAGGCACTTACATGGGAGTACTGTCGGAGAGCAGCCAGGAGTGGAACAACAGGAGAACTCTTCTATTATTTTGTAGGTAATATACTGATACATAATAGGCGTGTTGCACATCGGTTCCTGAACACATCCTCCCTTCACATACGTATTGTTTATATCACCTATAAACAAGGATAACTGAGAATTATTTATTATGATATAACTGGGATCAATACTAAATAAACTAGCAAAGTGTAAACAAGTAATGCTATATAAATACAGTATATATTTATATATATATACTTTAACATTCAATGGTACCAGGTAGCCAGGGTGGGAGTGGAAAGAATAGCAAAGGGAAGACAGAGAAAGGCTTAGAATGAAATTGATTTTGTTCTACAAAATGCTATATGGGTATTGCAACACATTGCAACACATTGCATTCACATGGGTGTTGTTAAAATATATTGTGATAACAGAACATTACAGTGCAATATAGTTAACATTCAGTACCGACACCAGGGTATTACAACCAGGGCCACCATCAGATACTTTGGGGCCCATTAAAAGTTATTTATACTGCCCCCCCAACAAATAATCAGCTAGCAGGTAGGTAGGTTTTGCTGGGACAAAAGGTTGAACTTGCTGGATGTATTTTTTTTCACAGCTACTATGGTACAAATCCACAAATTATTTTACTGAAAAGCAGAGGGGCAAAGTTCATGTAGGAGCCGCTCATATCAGTCAGTAAATAGATCCCAATACAAACAGCTGATGTGACTCTATAATAACCAGTCATTCCCCTGCTGGAAAGTTCATGTAGGAGCCGCTCATATCATTCAGTAAATAGATCCCAATACAAACAGCTGATGTGACTCTATAATAACCAGTCATTCCCCTGCTGGAAAGTTCATGTAGGAGCCGCTCATATCATTCAGTAAATTAATCCCAATACAAACAGCTGATGTGACTCTATAATAACCAGTCATTCCCCTGCTGGAAAGTTCATGTAGGAGCCGCTCATATCATTCAGTAAATAGATCCCAATACAAACAGCTGATGTGACTCTATAATAACCAGTCATTCCCCTGCTGGAAAGTTCATGTAGGAGCCGCTCATATCATTCAGTAAATTAATCCCAATACAAACAGCTGATGTGACTCTATAATAAGCAGTCATTCCCCTGCTGGAAAGTTCATGTAGGAGCCGCTCATATCATTCAGTAAATTAATCCCAATACAAACAGCTGATGTGACTCTATAATAAGCAGTCATTCCCCTGCTGGAAAGTTCATGTAGGAGCCGCTCATATCATTCAGTAAATTAATCCCAATACAAACAGCTGATGTGACTCTATAATAACCAGTCATTCCCCTGCTGGAAAGTTCATGTAGGAGCCGCTCATATCAGTCAGTAAATAGATCCCAATACAAACAGCTGATGTGACTCTATAATAACCAGTCATTCCCCTGCTGGAAAGTTCATGTAGGAGCCGCTCATATCATTCAGTAAATAGATCCCAATACAAACAGCTGATGTGACTCTATAATAACCAGTCATTCCCCTGCTGGAAAGTTCATGTAGGAGCCGCTCATATCATTCAGTAAATAGATCCCAATACAAACAGCTGATGTTACTCTATAAAAAGAAGTTCAAATAAATAGTTCATTAGGGTTGAGGAGACTGCCTCACACAGATATAAATAAAAAGAGGAATTCTGGGAATGAATTCCAAACAAGCTCCAACAAAATCCTATTTACATGGGTTTATCCTACAGGCTAAAGCTCCCCCACTGGGTTTTTAAAGCAGAAGCTGGGATAATAGCTGATCTTCTTGGGGCTCATCCGTGTAGAATTCTTTTTTTTTTTAATTTGTATCTGTAGGAGGCAGTCTCCTCAACCCTAATGATTTATCTGGCTCTCCCTAAGCTGATCAGAAAACCCTGCACTGCACTGACGAGCCCCAAGAAGGCATCTGTAGGATTCTTTCAATCAAACACACTTCCCCTTGGAATATACAAATTACCTGTAGCTGAATAATACACTGAGGAACAAATTGTTCCTGCCGGACAGTTTGCACTATAGCTCGAGGCAGTGCAGGGGGGGGGTCCTTGCTGAGAGCACAATGTACAGGTAAGAGCTGAAGCTGTAGAATAAAATACACAATATAAGAATTATGTGATAGTAACAGACACAAATAACACATATCAGCTACAGTGCATCCAAATCAGTAGTAACGGTAGGGGACCTGATATCCAGAATGCTCGGGACCTGAGGCTTTCCAGATAATGGATCTTTCCATAATTTGGATATCCGTACCTTAAAGGGCTCATTTACTTACCATCGATTTTTGTTTTTAACTTAAATCAGTGTTTAAATAATTTTTTTTGTAGACTTAGGGGCACATTTACTAAAACTCTATAATTTCACTTTTCACTAAACTCGCTTTCCCAAATGTTTAACATTTACTAAAGAAAGTCACAAGGAAAATGCAAAATGATCGACGTTTTCGAATTGTCGCTGCAACAATTAGAAAAAGTAGAGTTTTCGGTCAAAATCCAGCATCAAAAATCCAAAATCTCTAAAATTTCAAGACAAAATAAAGAACTTCAAGGAAAGGAAAGGGACCTCTGCCATTGGCTTCTACATGAACTCGGCAAGTTTAACCTGGGGAATTGGCGTTTTTTTTAGACGTTTAGATGTATAGTAAATCTTGGAAAAGTTGCAGGGTTTTTTCTCTGCGGCTTTTAGAGATAAAAATTTGATTTGAGTTAAAAAAGAAAAAATCAATGGTTAGTAAATAAGCCCTTTAAGGTACATCCTAGTTGGGATCAAATACAGGTACTGTTTTATTATTACAGAGAAAAGGGGATCATTTAACCATGAAATAAACCCAATAGGGCTGTTCTGCCCCCAATAAGGGGTAATTATATCTTAGTTGGGATCAAGTACAGGTACTGTTTTATTATTACAGAGAAAAGGGAATCATTTAACCATTAAATAAACCCAATAGGGCTGTTCTGCCCCCAATAAGGGGTAATTATATCTTAGTTGGGATCAAGTACAGGTACTGTTTTATTATTACAGAGAAAAGGGAATCATTTAACCATTAAATAAACCCAATAGGGCTGTTCTGCCCCCAATAAGGGGTAATTATATCTTAGTTGGGATCAAGTACAGGTACTGTTTTATTATTACAGAGAAAAGGGAATCATTTAACCATTAAATAAACCCAATAGGGCTGTTCTGCCCCAATAAGGGGTAATTATATCTTAGTTGGGATCAAGTACAGGTACTGTTTTATTATTACAGAGAAAAGGGAATCATTTAACCAATAAATAAACCCAATAGGGCTGTTCTGCCCCAATAAGGGGTAATTATATCTTAGTTGGGATCAAGTACAGGTACTGTTTTATTATTACAGAGAAAAGGGAATCATTTAACCATGAAATAAACCCAATAGGGCTGTTCTGCCCCCAATAAGGGGTAATTATATCTTAGTTGGGATCAAGTACAGGTACTGTTTTATTATTACAGAGAAAAGGGAATCATTTAACCATGAAATAAACCCAATAGGGCTGTTCTGCCCCCAATAAGGGGTAATTATATCTTAGTTGGGATCAAGTACAGGTATTGTTTTATTATTACAGAGAAAAGGGAATCATTTAACCATGAAATAAACCCAATAGGGCTGTTCTGCCCCAATAAGGGGTAATTATATCTTAGCTGGGATCAAGTACAGGTACTGTTTTATTATTACAGAGAAAAGGGAATCATTTAACCATGAAATAAACCCAATAGGGCTGTTCTGCCCCCAATAAGGGGTAATTATATCTTAGTTGGGATCAAGTACAGGTACTGTTTTATTATTACAGAGAAAAGGGAATCATTTAACCATGAAATAAACCCAATAGGGCTGTTCTGCCCCAATAAGGGGTAATTATATCTTAGTTGGGATCAAGTACAGGTACTGTTTTATTATTACAGAGAAAAGGGAATCATTTAACCATGAAATAAACCCAATAGGGCTGTTCTGCCCCCAATAAGGGGTAATTATATCTTAGTTGGGATCAAGTACAGGTACTGTTTTATTATTACAGAGAAAAGGGAATCATTTAACCATTAAATAAACCCAATAGGGCTGTTCTGCCCCCAATAAGGGGTAATTATATCTTAGTTGGGATCAAGTACAGGTACTGTTTTATTATTACAGAGAAAAGGGAATCATTTAACCAATAAATAAACCCAATAGGGCTGTTCTGCCCCAATAAGGGGTAATTATATCTTAGTTGGGATCAAGTACAGGTACTGTTTTATTATTACAGAGAAAAGGGAATCATTTAACCAATAAATAAACCCAATAGGGCTGTTCTGCCCCAATAAGGGGTAATTATATCTTAGTTGGGATCAAGTACAGGTACTGTTTTATTATTACAGAGAAAAGGGAATCATTTAACCATGAAATAAACCCAATAGGGCTGTTCTGCCCCAATAAGGGGTAATTATATCTTAGCTGGGATCAAGTACAGGTACTGTTTTATTATTACAGAGAAAAGGGAATCATTTAACCATGAAATAAACCCAATAGGGCTGTTCTGCCCCCAATAAGGGGTAATTATATCTTAGTTGGGATCAAGTACAGGTACTGTTTTATTATTACAGAGAAAAGGGAATCATTTAACCATGAAATAAACCCAATAGGGCTGTTCTGCCCCAATAAGGGGTAATTATATCTTAGTTGGGATCAAGTACAGGTACTGTTTTATTATTACAGAGAAAAGGGAATCATTTAACCATGAAATAAACCCAATAGGGCTGTTCTGCCCCAATAAGGGGTAATTATATCTTAGTTGGGATCAAGTACAGGTACTGTTTTATTATTACAGAGAAAAGGGAATCATTTAACCATGAAATAAACCCAATAGGGCTGTTCTGCCCCCAATAAGGGGTAATTATATCTTAGTTGGGATCAAGTACAGGTACTGTTTTATTATTACAGAGAAAAGGGAATCATTTAACCATGAAATAAACCCAATAGGGCTGTTCTGCCCCCAATAAGGGGTAATTATATCTTAGTTGGGATCAAGTACAGGTACTGTTTTATTATTACAGAGAAAAGGGAATCATTTAACCATTTTTGACGCTCGAGACAACTTTTTTTTAGGCACAAAATTTCAGCGAATCGAAAAAGGACAGATTCGCTCTTCACTACTCGTATTGACTTCTATGGAAACTCACAAGCTTTTAGATTTTTGTACGAAATTGGAAAATTATTTGGTTTATCCAAAAATTAAAGATTGTTAAATAGTTTATACACAGACACTGAGGCATGTATTACCTGCCTGATAATATTGCAGTTGTGGGGGGGGGGGAAACAAGGTTTGTAATGATTTAAGCTTTGATGTCCCAGCTTGTTACCCCCATATCACCCTGACCCTATCATGCCCTTACTCTGCTGGATCAGTCTAACAATGGAACCCCAAAGTTACCTGCTGGGGGTACTTACCTGTGGGTACCAGAGCCAACAGAAAATACAGGATTCCCGCAGCCGAATGCATTTCCCAGTAGTTACTGTTCCAGTAACAGAGAACAACAGCACAGACTGGGCTTCTCACACATTTATAATATCATTTCTGATGAAGGCGGGGCAGAAATTTTTGCAAAAATGTGTCCGTCATTAGTCAGAACAAATAGTATCTTAGTTATGTTTGGGTTGATGCTTTAATTAAGTGGCAAGAGCTCATTAGTCTTTAGGGAACAATTCTACTGTTATAAATAATGGGTTCATTAAAACGTTCATCCTTTTTTATTTATTTAATTTCACATAAATGTTTCAAAACATTCTTTCACCCTTTCCCTGCCAACGACATAGCTCCTGTGTAGATTCTACGTGTCTGGCTTTTGCTGCTCTCCCCCTCCTTTCTTTCAATGGGAAGGCGAACTTTAGAACCTAGAAAAGCCATTTCTGGCCAGAAAACTGATTTTAAAGTTGTTTAAAGGGTGCCACGACCTGGACAGTGGCATGCAGGAGGGGGATCAAGGGCAAAAACTTCTCTGAAAAATACTTTGTTGGCACAGCGTTGCGCAAAAAACGCAAGCTATTCTAGCGAAAATACGCGGCTTTTTTGCTATGTCGCGCTAAACACCATGAAAACAGGTTTTGCGGAAAAACGCCATGTGTGACTTGTGCGGCGTATTGTACAATACTTTTGCGACGATAAAAAACGCAGCGGAAAACGCAACGCGAACCCAAACTGCGAACATACGCTGAAAGTTTGCGAACATACGCATTTGCGAACACCCGATGTTCGCGCAAATTTGTTCGCCGGCAAACAGTTCGCTACATTTCTACCGCCCACTCACCAGACACAACTGCAGCTACTGTGCCTGTGATCTCCTGTGTCCCTCCTGTGATCTCCAGCTTCTTGACCCCAGGTTAGTGCCACATACACACACAATCACACACTTATTATACTAATACACACACACACACACAAACACACACATACATTTTGGGGGGGTTGGGGGGGTTTACACATTCACAGCACTTACAGCACTCACACTTACTTGCACACACACACACACATGCACACAAAACACATTGGGCCCGATTCACTAAAGTGCGAAATAACGTGCGCTATTTTTAGCGTGCGGTAAAAATTTTACCGCTTCTTAATTTTGGCAACTTTTCGCACGATTCACTATTAGTACACTTGCGCTATTTTACGTGCGGTATTTCATGCGATATTCTTGTCGCAATAAATAGCGTGCGCGGTATTTTCCGCATGCACGCTATTTATCGCATGCGCTAATTGTCGCGACAAAACGTGCAATATAATATAGCGATTAAATATTTACTGCTATAGTACTGTATAATATCGCGACCAAATACTTACCACTATTGTACTGTATATTTTGGCGACTAAATATTTACCGCTATAGTACTGTATATTAGTAGGGAAATTCCATACATGCCAAGACTTTAGTGAAATTGAGTAAAAAGACACAGACTTGAATAAATAACACTGTAAGTCCATATTTTATTGGCAAAAACTAATTTACTGTACTTTTCTATAATTTTTCGCCTGCCTGTAGTAGGAGTTAATTTTCGCATAGCCGAATGCGATATTTAGCGCGCAAAAGTTATAGTGAATCATGCGATCGTATTCTTTTCAGCGCGGAAATTAACGCATGCGGTAAAACTAGAAATACAGCATGCGAAAATGGCGACTTATCGCACGCGATAATACTGTGGTGAATCGTGCGCCAATTTTCGCATCTTTTTACCGCAAAAAAGTGTGCGATAATTTTTATTGCACTTTAGTGAATCAGGCCCATTTTGCCTAGTGTACACATACACTTGCACACAATGCAATTTTGTGATTTTTTTTATCGCATCTTTTTTTTTTGCCTGAAAAAAATATTTTATTGCCATTGCGGATAGCGTATTCGCTAACCGCACTGCGTAATAGCTTTTGTGTATTATTTTGGTGTTTTTATTACATTTTCTGTGATTTTGGTGCATTTGTAGTCATTTTACTGCATTTTTAGCCATTTTATTGCATTCAGTTATGCATAGTTGTTGTTCGCTTGACTTTGTCTGTAAAACTAATTTGCCCAAGCCAAAATACTCAAACTGTAATTCTGACTGGAGATATCACTAGGAAAAAACATTTTATTAGTTTTTTTGGGGGGGGGGGGATTTTAGCAATTTAATTGCATTTCACATTTTTCTTTGTTATTTGGCTTCCTCTGTACCCCACATAGTTTGGTAAATCTATGCATATTGGGAATCGAACTGTTCAATAGACCCCTGGCGTTTATATTTAGAATGTTTCATGTTGATACGGTACAAAATGTGGGGGTACATAATGAGGTAAAATGCAAACTTTGTGACAATTTTCAGAACTGTTATAAAAACCGTTCTGTTTAGCATAGCTTTGTAGTTTGGTCGTTTGCAGTAGAAAGATGTATTTACCCATTTTTGTTTTGTCAGAATGTGTACTTTCGGAAAATGTACGGTTTTCTAGGGTCTCCATACTGTTAGGGGGTCTTATGGCACATGATACACTTACCGGGTGCAAAAATTGCACGAGCCAGAGCGTCATATGTGAGAATTCATATGCACTATTTTTATTTGGGTGCCCCTGTACCCCACATAGTTTGGTAAATCTAGGCATATCGGGCATCAAACTGTTCAGTAGACCCCTGGCGTTTATATTTAGAGTGTTTTATGTTGATACGTTACAAATTGTGGGGGTATATAATGAGGTAAAATGCAAGCTTGGTGACGATTTTCAGAAATGTCATAAAAACCGTTCTGTTTAGCATAGCTTTGTAGTTTGGTAGTTTGCAGTAGAAAGGTGTATTTGCCCATTTTTGTTTTGTCAGAATGTCTACTTTCGGAAAATGTATGGTTTTTTTTAGGGTCTCCATACTGTTACGGGGTCTTTTGTCACATAATACACATACCGGGTGAAAAAATTGCACGAGCCAGAGCGTCATATGTGAGAATTCATATGCACTATTTTTATTTGGGTGCCCCTGTACGTCAAACTGTTCAGTGGGCCTCGGCTGTTCCTATTTGGGGTGATTTGCCTTTGTATGCAAGAAACTGCGTGAGACAAATGCAGAAAATTGCAACATTTTTAGGCAATCTTTACCCATCTTGGATTTGTCAGAATGTGTACTTTCCAAAAATATATGGTTTTCAGGGGTCACCCTACATTTCTGCAGTTTCTATCCCACATAAAACTGCTTATGAATTAGTTAAAGGTAATTAGTGTGCACAAGGTATATTTTGGGGCCTCCATGTGCTTTGATGTACAGTGAGCATCAAACTGTTCAGTAGAACTCTGGGGTTCATATTTAGGGTGTTTTATCTTGGTACCTAATGACCTATAGAAAATAAGATGCTGCATATTGGAAGTTTTGAGGTGATTTTTGGAAATGTCATAAAAATTGGTAAACTTAGGAAGCCTTTGCGGCTTGGTAATGACTTTCTGGGGTGAGTGTACTTTTTACTAGCTTTATCCTACATAAAATAATGTAGAAGTGTTGATTTTGCAGAAGCTGAAATGACAGATCATATGGGGGTATGTTCACATTGGGGCCCCTACATGCCACATACTTAAGTAAACCTATACATATTGGGCATCAAAATGTTCACTGGACCCCTGGCATTCAAATTCAGGCTGTTTTATCTTGGTACCTAATGATACATGGGAGATAAGAGGCTGCAAACTGGAAGCTTTAGGGGATTTTTTGAAATATTATAAAAATTACCAACTTTAGGAAAGCTTTGTGGCTTGGGTACCAGGGGGAATGGGGGTATGTTCACATTGGGGCCCCTACATGCCACAATAATAAACCCAATAGGATTGTTTTATTATTACAGAGAAAGGGGAATCATTTAACCATTAAATAAACCTAAATAAACCTAATAGGGCTGTTCTGCCCCCAATAAGGGGCAATTATATCTTAGTTGGGATCAAGTACAGGTACTGTTTTATTATTACAGAGAAAAGGGAATCATTTAACCATTAAATAAACCCAATAGGGCTGTTCTACCCCCAATAAAGGGTAATTATATCTTAGTTTGGATCAAGTACAGGTACTGTTTTATTATTACAGAGAAAAGGGAATCATTTAACCATGAAATAAACCCAATAGGGCTGTTCTACCCCCAATAAGGGGTAATTATATCTTAGTTGGGATCAAGTACAGGTACTGTTTTATTATTACAGAGAAAAGGGAATCATTTAACCATTGCTATAGACCCCCTAATGTAAGCGAAGAGGAGGAGGCCCAGCTCCTGTTGCAAATAGAAAAGGCTGCTAGTTTGGGGCAAGTGATAATAATGGGGGATTTTAATTACCCTGATATTGACTGGGGCAATAGTACTGCCAGGACAGTAAATGGGAACAAGTTTATAAACTTGCTGCACGACAACTTTATGTCACAGGTTGTTGAGGAGCCAACCAGGAACAATGCTATACTAGATCTAGTGATCTCTAATGACCCAGAACGTATAGCAAATGTGCAAGTGGTTGAACCCCTGGGTAATAGTGACCATAATGTTATTTCATTTGATGTTTGGTGCAGGAAACAAATTTACACGGGGGCAACAAAGACACTGAATTTTAGGAAGGCAAATTTTAGCTCCTTAAGGGCAGCGCTTCAGGGCATAGATTGGGGCATTATGTTTTCTGATAAAAATACAGAGCAGAAATGGTTGTCATTTAAAATGATATTAAATCATTACTGTTCTCAATTCATTCCATTAATAAGAAAAAGTAGAAGTGTTAAGAATCACCCTATGTGGCTTAACTCTGAGGTAAAGAAGTTAATAGGGAAAAAAAGGAAAGCTTTTAAGAAATATAAGTCAGAGGGGACAGTAGCTGCGTTTAATGAATATAAACACTATAACAAGTGTTGTAAAACAGCAATCCGGAAGGCAAAGATAGAAAATGAGGAGCGCATCGCGGCCGAGGCCAAGACTAACCCCAAAAAGTTTTTTAAGTATATTAATAGTAAAAAGATGCAGGTTGAGGGTGTGGCCCCATTGAGTTATAATATCAATATGGTTACAGCGGATACAGAAAAGGCAGATGTGCTTAACCAGTTCTTTTCTTCTGTGTATACAGTAGAGGAGCCAGTGGGCCAAGTCTCACCCAATAGCTTCACTGTTGCCTCAGCTCCAACTACACAGTGGTTGGCACAGGATATGGTGCTTAAAGGGTTACACACGATAAATGTAAACAAGGCACCTGGGCCAGATGGAATACACCCTCGGGTACTGAGAGAGCTAGGGGCAGAATTGCAGTGGCCCTTGTTTCTGATATTCTCAGACTCTCTTTCATCAGGTATGGTACCTAGTGATTGGAAGAAGGCGAATGTCACTCCCATATTTAAAAAGGGAATAAGATCTCAGCCTGGCAATTATAGGCCTGTAAGTTTGACATCCGTGGTGGGCAAGTTATTTGAAGGCTTGTTAAGGGATCACATTCAAAATTATGTAGTGGAGAATGGCATTATGAGCAGTAATCAGCATGGCTTTATGAAGGACAGGTCATGTCAGACCAATTTAATTGCTTTTTATGATGAGGTAAGTAAGAAGCTGGACAGTGGGGATGCAGTAGATATAATCTATTTGGATTTTGCCAAAGCATTTGATACCGTTCCCCACAAACGACTGCTTTCTAAGCTAAGGTCTATTGGTCTTAGTGAAGTCGTTTGCACATGGATAGAAAACTGGCTACAGGATCGGGTACAGAGGGTGGTTGTTAATGGCACATTCTCTACTTGGAGTAAGGTTCTCAGTGGGGTCCCTCAGGGTTCTGTACTGGGTCCACTTTTGTTTAATTTGTTCATAAATGACTTAGGGGAGGGTATTATGAGTAATGTATCAGTGTTTGCAGATGACACAAAACTCTGCAGACCAGTCAATTCTATCCAGGATGTGACATCCCTGCAGCAGGATCTTGACCAACTGGCAATCTGGGCAGCTAAGTGGCAGATGAGATTTAATGTGGATAAATGTAAGGTCATGCACCTGGGATGTAAAAATATGCAAGCCCCGTATAACCTTAATGGGACTGCACTAGGCAAATCCATAATGGAGAAGGATCTTGGAGTCCTTGTAGATAATAAACTTGGCTGTAGCAAGCAATGCCAGGCAGCAGCTGCAAGGGCAAACAAGGTTCTGAGCTGTATTAAAAGGGGTATAGATTCACGGGAGGAGGGGGTTATTCTTCCCCTTTACAGAGCGCTGGTAAGGCCCCATCTAGAATATGCTGTTCAGTTTTGGTCTCCAGTGCTCAAACGGGACATTATTGAGCTAGAGAGGGTCCAGAGAAGGGCAACTAAGCTGGTAAAGGGTATGGAAAGTCTCGGTTATGAAGAAAGACTGGCCAAGTTGGGTCTGTTTACACTGGAGAAGAGGCGCTTAAGAGGTGACATGATAACTATGTATAAATATATAAGGGGATCATATAATAACCTCTCTAATGTTTTATTTACCAGTAGGGCCTTCCAACGGACACGAGGGCACCCACTCCGTTTAGAAGAAGGGAGGTTCCATTTAAATATTCGGAAAGGATTTTTTACAGTGAGAGCTGTGAAGTTGTGGAATTCCCTCCCCGAATCAGTCGTACTGGCTGATACATTATATAGCTTTAAGAAGGGGCTGGATGGATTCTTAGCAAGTGAGGGAATACACGGTTATGGGAGATAGCTCTTAGTACAAGTTGATACAGGGACTGGTCCGATTGCCATCTTGGAGTCAGGAAGGAATTTTTTCCCCTCTGAGGCAAATTAGAGAGGCTTCAGATGGGGTTTTTTGCCTTCCTCTGGATCAACTTGTAGTTAGGCAGGTTAGGTATAGGCATTATGGTTGAACTTGATGGACGTATGTCTTTTTTCAACCCAACTTACTATGTTACTATGTTACTATTAAATAAACCCAATAGGGCTGTTCTGCCCCAATAAGGGGTAATTATATCTTAGTTGGGATCAAGTACAGGTACTGTTTTATTATTACAGAGAAAAGGGAATCATTTAACCATTTAATAAACCCAATAGGGCTGTTCTACCCCCAATAAGGGGTAATTATATCTTAGTTGGGATCAAGTACCGGTACTGTTTTACTATTACAGAGAAAAAGTAGATTGTTTTTAAAATTTGGAAATTTTTGATTATAATGGAATCTATTGCAGATGGCCTTCCTGTAATTCAGAGCTTTCTGGATAACGGGTCTCCAAATAAGGGATCCCACACCTGTGTAACTTTCTTAAAATGACGTGTTTAGATATGCTGTTTCATAAATTGTCAATATATTTCTTCTGATCTATATGTAATTTTCTTTGCTGTAGATAATGTAGGTAGATTATGAACTCATTTTATTGGAGGAACATCTAGTAAAACAAGTTTTAGGAAATTCTAAAGGAACATAAAAGGGAGCGGCAGCTGCCTATCTTACTAATAAAGGTGGCATGAATAAATGTTCTAGAAGAAATTCATCAGAATAATTACACATGAATATCATGCCATAAATTATTAGAAGAAGTTACAATAAAAGTCAGAGCATCATATACTTAGGTGAATGCTACACCAATATCCTTTAAGGGGTCTTTTTTGATTACTTACTCTTGACGCTTCAGTTATTTCACTTGAATACAATCTCATATATAGAAAGGGTCCGATATTAGTATGATATCAGGAACAAAAATATGTTTTACCCTGGGGAAAGCCTGGTAGAGTCCAACCACCACGATCCTGCCTGACCATAGGGGAAAAACATTGGCTAAACTATAACAAAGTGGTGACTGGGACTTGAGACAAACACACACCTCCATTGAATTACACTAAATTGATTGGGCACTGTAATTATCTCATAAATCAAAGGATATGCATACATAACTCTAAGATATTTAATAACCTTGCTCACCAGCCCACTATTTGTAGGTACAGTTTATATCTAGGAAGCCAATCAAAAATTTAAAATTCCTTTACCACACATAAAAAGGCAGGATGTTTTGAGCAGATATTTAAAAATGTCATTAACACTTTAGCAAATATTTCCCCTATGACAGTTTGTAGTTGAAAGATGTATATTTACCCAATTGTGGGTTTTTCATAATGTTTCATTTCTGAAATACAGCAGGGAAAATAAGTACTGAACACGTCAAGGTCAAGACAAGAACACATCTGTTGTAAACGAAATTTACACCAGATGTTGGTAACAACCCAAGTAATTACACACATACAAAGTAAGCAAAACTAACAAGTCCATAAATTAAGGTATGTGTAGTTAAGTGCAATGACACAGGGAATAAGTATTGAACATGCTTACTGACATGTAGAAATGCCTTTGTTGGTAATGACAGTTTCAAGGCACCTCCTGTATGGAGCAACTAGTCACATGCATTCATTCTTCCACACAAATTGTCTTCAAATATTGAAGGTTCCGGGGGCCTCTTCTATGAACTCTGATCTTCAGTTCTTTCCATAGATTTTCAATTGGATTCAAATCAGGTGATTGACTGGGCCATTGTAGCAGCTTTATTTTATTTCTCTGAAACCAACTGAGAGTTTTCTTGGCTGTGTGTATGGGATCATTGTCTTGCTGAAATTTCCACCCTCGGATCATCTTCAGCATCCTGATAGATAGCAGCAGATTCTTATAAAAAATGTCCTAGTACATTTCTCCATTTATCCTTCTTTCAATTATATGCCAGTACCATATGCTGAAAAACCAGCCCCACACCATGATGTTCCCACCTACACACTTCACTGTTGGGGTGAGTGCTTATTTGTACCCTGGGTACCCCTGGAACTATAGCAGGGTGACTGTTACCCCAATGTTTCTATATATCTGTAACCTTGTTATGGGCTAAGGGGGCCCAGCCTGAAGGCCAGTTAGGGGGGGATTTGGGGTGAGTGCTTATTTGTGCCCTGGGTACCCCTGGAACTATAGCGGGGTGACTGTTACCCCAATGTTTCTATATATCTGTAACCTTGTTATGGGCTAAGGGGGCTCAGCGTGAAGGCCAGTTAGGGGGGGATTTGGGGTGAGTGCTTATTTGTGCCCTGGGTACCCCTGGAACTATAGCAGGGTGACTGTTACCCCAATGTTTCTATATATCTGTAACCTTGTTATGGGCTAAGGGGGCTCAGCGTGAAGGCCAGTTAGGGGGGGATTTGGGGTGAGTGCTTATTTGTGCCCTGGGTACCCCTGGAACTATAGCAGGGTGACTGTTACCCCAATGTTTCTATATATCTGTAACCTTGTTATGGGCTAAGGGGGCTCAGCGTGAAGGCCAGTTAGGGGGGGATTTGGGGTGAGTGCTTATTTGTGCCCTGGGTACCCCTGGAACTATAGCAGGGTGACTGTTACCCCAATGTTTCTATATATCTGTAACCTTGTTATGGGCTAAGGGGGCCCAGCCTGAAGGCCAGTTAGGGGGGGATTTGTGGTGAGTGCTTATTTGTGCCCTGGGTACCCCTGGAACTATAGCAGGGTGACTGTTACCCCAATTTTTCTATATATCTGTAACCTTGTTATGGGCTAAGGGGGCCCAGCCTGAAGGCCAGTTAGGGGGGGATTTGGGGTGAGTGCTTATTTGTGGCCTGGGTACCCCTGGAACTATAGCAGGGTGACTGTTACCCCAATGTTTCTATATATCTGTAACCTTGTTATGGGCTAAGGGGGCCCAGCTGGAAGGCCAGTTAGGGGGAGATTTGGGGTGAGTGCTTATTTGTGCCCTGGGTACCCCTGGAACTATAGCGGGGTGACTGTTACCCCAATGTTTCTATATATCTGTAACCTTGTTATGGGCTAAGGGGGCCCAGCTGGAAGGCCAGTTAGGGGGAGATTTGGGGTGAGTGCTTATTTGTGCCCTGGGGAGTGCACTAACATCCTCACTTTTCAGTCCAGATCCTATTTGGATTTTTCAAGTTCTGACAGTTGGACGGACAGGATTCACAGTTGCTCCAAACCTGATTACTCATGCACTTGCCTGCTGTGAGAGAAAAATATATTTTTATATTGTTTATAAAGAACCAACATATTCTAAAATTAGGTACATCAGGGTCGCTAAAAGGCAGAGAGTGATTTAGTACAAGATTGCGTTTGGTTCGGCACAACAATTCGAGACAGATTAGGGGCTTTTTTATTTTTTCTGAATTCAAGATAATATTAAAACACATCTCCCACTGACTCCTACAGAAACTCGCCGGCTTTTAGCTGCCATATTTTTTTATTCAAATTTCCAAGGTTTTTTCATTCAATTATCATCTCAAATATTCAAGTTTTCAAAACCTGAATGTAAAAACAGTCGAGGTCAAGCATTCAGAATTCAAAAATAATGGATTTTAAAATCTGAAAATAAACTTTTACAAAGATGATGGAGTATAGAGAATAGAGGAAAATAGGAAAATAGAGAATCTGTCCTTACATTGGCAACCCTGCCAGGCAATCAATGGCAATTTATTGCTCTTCAGACAGCAATGCCTTATTCCTGGTTCTGTTCTGTACAGCCCTCATTTCTGTTCTGGTTCTGTTCAGCCCTCGGGTCTCCTCACTTAGAAAGCAGCCAACTTGAAAGCCTATGGGAAATATTAAATTAAAGATATAACAGTGATAAGCTCAAGGTCGCTATAGACTAATGAGCCAAACAGAATAATCTGATTAATGATTTGGTTCTGGAAGCCTCTGTGGGTATGGTTCTGCCTGATATGTATGTTGTGCCATTGCAGGAGGTGGGGATGATGTTGGGCATCTCCTTAGGGGAATATAATGACAATAATAGAGCAGTGCGCCCTGGGGAGGCCTGAGGAGGCATCTTTCTTATTGAAAACAACATCAGCACCGGCCCCAATACCTACAGATGTACGACATGCGCCTCACATAGAACTGGGCTCTGAACAAGATGTTTCACTAATGTTGGCTGATTCGCTAGTGGACACTAAAGGTGGCCATACACGTGGCGATCCGACGATGTTTCGTACGACCATCGGTCGCACGAAACATCGTAAGATCCGCCACACACCATTCAGGGCTGAATCGGCAGGTAAGGAGGTAGAAACAATAGGATTTCTACCTCCTTCTGCCGATTCAGCTCTGAAGGGAGAATTTTGGTCAGGCGCCTTCTATGGCGCCCGATCAAAATTTTCAAACTTGTCCGATCGGCGAGTCGTCCGATATCGGCAGCTTCCTGCGATATCGGTCGACTCGCCGACATGCCATACACGCACCAATTATCGTACGAAACGATGTTTCGTACGATAATATCGGTGCGTGTATGGCCACCTTTAGTGGAAAGTGGTGCAGTTTGTGGTACTGGAAAATGTTGTAAATAATTTGACTACTCATTCTTTAGAAGACAAATTAATTGTAGTTTTTAAATAAAAACAGTCCTGGCAAAGTGAGCAGAACACACCACCACTGATTAAAGGAGGAGTGGGGAATGACTGGGGGGGTCAGATTGTTCGACTCTCCAGTAATATACAACCTTGTGCCAGTTGTGTTTTCATCAGGGCATTAGGGAGAGGGCATAGAAGGCAGGCCCTATGGTACGTACAGGGCCCCCCGTAGGCCTTGTGCCCCCAGTAGAGATGTAGCGAACTGTTCACCGGCGAACTAATTCGCGCGAACATCGGGTGTTCGCGTAAATTCGCAGACTTTTGCCGATGTTCGCCACTTTGGGTTCGCCGCGTTTTTTTTTGGCGCCGCGTTTTTTCGCCTTGGTTTTTCCGCCGCGTTTTATCGCCTATGCATATACATAGGAATAGCTTGCGGTTTTTTTTTGGCGGTTTTTTTTTTGGCGTTATTTTTTGGCGGTTTTTTTTTTGGCGGTTTTTTTACAAAGTATTTTTCAGAGAAATTTTTGCTTGATCCCCCTCCTGCATGCCACTGTCCAGGTCGTGGCACCCTTTAAACAACTTTAAAATCAGTTTTCTGGCCAGAAATGGCTTTTCTAGGTTTTAAAGTTCGCCTTCACATTGAAGTCTATGGGGTTCGCAAAGTTCGCGAATATTCGCGAGTTTTGGCGAAAGTCCGCGAACGGGTTCGCGAACATTTTTGGCGATGTTCGCTACATCCCTAGCCCCCAGGCACTGCAGCCGGCACCTATACAATAGCACACTGGTAACAACACCCACATCCATTTTACTCCCTATCTAGTGAGCCCCAATCACCACCAAGTGTGAATCTTTGTGCCTTCAGAACTGAGGTGAAGATTTGTGCCCTACAAACTCTTGTGTGGAACATTTCTTTATAATTGTGTTGTGGTTTATTTTTTCTTATCCGTACACAGAGCAGGTCGTCCTCAAAGCAATCACACATACCCGGCTTATTCCCTGTAGCCCAAGAGCAGCAGAACTAACTCAACACCACAATTTTCCAACATATTTTTGTTGACAGAATATTCTGCAATCCCTGATCCATTTTTTCTTTCTTTATTTAATTTCTGAGATGAGAGCAGGCTTGGGCTGAAACATCTGAAAGCTCAGAGCACCATGGTGCCCTTATGAAGCTGGCATCTCCATCCATTCAAGCAAAGTAGGCTGACAATCATGTTCAGTAAAAAGCACTGAGACTCACCCCAAGCTCATCCAATTGTTGGATAACAGGAACTTTAATTCCAAAATAATAAAGCCTATCTATGGCCGAGGAAATAAGGTTGTGTAGGAATGTGTGGGGCAACCTAGGGTGGTACATGGAGGTTTTGCGGTCAGTGGGTTGCAAATCAGTTTACTGAAAACTAATTTCTGATTGATTGTTGTTGGTTACTACCCCAGAGTATAACATACCCCATGGTTAGTAATGTCCCACCTTGACCAGCATATCCAATTATTTTTAGATAAATTGGATCACAATAGGTGCATGTTCCGGCACAGGAATGTTCAGTAACTGCAGCCGTATGTGGCTATTCCCTATTTGTTTCTTAACTACATATGATTTGGATGGTTGGCCGGCATGCCAAATTGAGTGTATAGGCCTCAGTCAACATGAAGGCAGCCAATTAGAAGCCAGCAATGCAGCCTGGAAAGACAGTTCTGCCAGACCACAGGCATTATATGCACAGACATGCCATTGGTCCCCTTAATACTTTAGAAATTGTACCTGGGGTGATAGCAAATACCAAAACTCTGTAATTCCCAGCCATTTTTGGTCCCATAACTTCACTTGCCTAGGGGCTTCCCAGACAGGTGTAAGTACAGATGGAGCGGGCCACCCATTATCCCACTGAAATAAACGGTGAGCCATGTGTGCCAGATGCACCAATATTCCCCAGCTGCAGTTACATTGCTTAAAAAACTCAAAAATCCCTGAGAAGGAAAAGTTATTGGTCCCATTGCATCCATTGCTCTTAGAAACCAATTCATTCAGTGTCAGACTGGTGATTCCTTAGGGCAACAGAAAAGGAAAGAAAGGAAGCAGCTCGTATAGCATTCATGGCCACTTCTAGAGGGAGAAACAGGATCTTCTCAGCTTTCAGAGAAAACAAGAGGCCAGCAGTTCCCAGTCCCAGGCTACCAAATACACCATAGCCATTCCCGGTAAAGATGGAAACCATCAGGATACCCAGAGATGATACAACGTAGCTGGCGTGGGCTGCAAAGGTACGGCCTTCCTGGGTCATGTAGTCAAAGCTGGTAGATAGGAGCAGAGCCACACTCAGTATCATGTTGGCGGTGAAGTGATCACCATTTATCCAAAAGAAGCCAAAGGCAAGTAAGGGGAGGCCTATGGTGGTGGCACTCCAGGTGCCTGAGCTGAGGAAGGAATCGCCATCTGAGTGCAACAGTGTAGGAGCTAGGAAACAAGCTGAGGCCAGACTTTGGAGGAAGAAACCAGCAGCGGCCCCTCTGTGCTCCTGTAGGCAAAGAGAAATGTCAGGGGCCACATGTAGATATTCATCCAATAAGCAGTACAGAGACTGGTAAGTGGAATACATTGCTAGGATACTTTAATGGCACCTCTGTGTATAATTAGTTTCCCTGCTAATCCTATGGTTGATGTATTTACTTAGTGGCCCTGTTTTACTGAATTATAACACAATAGGAGGGATACAGAAAGCGCGAAGGAAGCTAGTGGCCAGATGCCCACAGATAAACTTCAAGAAGCGCCACTCCCTCATGGAACTTTGGAAAATGTACAAAGAGAAATTAGAAGAATCATCCAGTAATAAAGAAAGAAGGGAACCCAAGAAACATTACAAAGGAATGGATTCATTCTCACCTGGAAAGTGCGGGCAGTGGCCCACAGGCACACAGCGCAGACTGAGATGTTGGAGAAGACAGAACTAAGGTTGGTACCAGGGGTTGCCATTTGGACTTACAGTGCACCCAGAAGGGCTATTAAAAAAACAAGAGAGCAAAAGGTCAAAATCTAAAGGTTATTCCACCACTAAGGTTATTGGTGGTGGTTATTCCAGGCACTAACATGGCCACATGTGGGCTTTACACATTTTTTCTCATTTAGGCGTTCTTATTTATCAAAGCAATTGTTCACCTTTAAATTAACTTTTAGTATGACATAGAGAATGCTATTCTGAGACAGTTTGCAATTGGTCTTCATTTTTTATTTGTGATTCTTAATATTTTCAAGTCTTTGGGCAGCAGCTCTTCATGTTCCGCCTGGAGCACAATATTTAGAGAGGCCTCGGCACCCTCCACTATTTTCCAAAATGCACAAAAATTCTGGCACGACAGAACCCGGTTGCTACTAATAAACAGCAGGGTTCATCCCGCTTAAAGAAGTCCTGTTTGTGCCAGTATTTTTGTGCATTTTTAAATGTAACCTACCAAGCAGGCAGTGGTTGCAATAGTTTTTCGCTGCTGGGGTCAGTAGAGGCTGGAAAGTGATAGAAGAGGAAGACACAGGATGAAAAAAATGTAGACCAACATTTTATACAAAAGTATTCTATAACACACTAACAGGTAACCTGTAGGCAACCCCCCCTTTAATGGAGCACATAGTCACAACAGCAGCAGAGTAAAAGTTTGGGGCTGTAACACCTACACAAATAGGCTGGAGAGAATCGAGGATGAATAACAGCAAACGTATTCAATCCCTTAGATACTCCCACAGTTACCAGTAACACTCCACTTTCCTCTACAACAGTCTGAACGGACCACCTTATACATGTCTGTTCCTGATATGTCAAAGATCTTTGTTCTCCAGAGCTTACCCCCAAATCCACTCTGCTCTCTATTCATCCCAACCCTTTACTTCTGCCATTCACACCTCCTCTCTGTTCCCCCACTCATAACCACAACACTTCTCTACTCCACACCCATAACCCAGCAGCCCATTGTTACCCGCTCACACGTTATACACCTCTCCTAATCAAACCAAGCACATTTCTGTTCCCAAGTCACAGCCCAGGCATCTACCTACACCAGTTATCCTCCAAACCCTCTGCACTCCCACTCATAAGCCAGCCACCTCCATTCTCCTGATAGGTACCCAGCTAACCCCCCCCCCATTCAGCAACCAGCAATTTTTCTGCCACCCACTAATACCCCAGCAACGCTTGAATTCTTATTTTACAAAAATATATGGCTTTCTGGGTGAACTTATTTTTTGTGGCTTTACCCCACATAAAATGATGTAAATGTGTTCATTTTGCAGTAGCTAAAATTACAAGAATGATAGATCATATAGAGGTATCTTTATTTTGGGGCCCCCTACATGCCACATAAACCTATACACATTGGGTATCAAACTGTTCAGTGGACCCCTGGAATTCATATTTAGGGTGTTTTATTTTGGGGGCCCCTAATGCCACATAAACCTATACACATTGGGTATCAAACTGTTCAGTGGACCCCAGGCATTCATATTTAGGGTGTTTTATCTTGGTAGCAATGATAGTTGAAAGATAAAATGCTGTAAACTGGAAACTTTGGAGTAGAAAGACAGTTGTGCCTATTTTTGATTCATCAGAATATGTTCTTTCCAAAAATTGTTACGTTTTCTAGGTTAAAACTACTGTAAGTGGAATAGTTGCCCTTGATATCTAAAGTATGACGTTTTCTGGAACAGTGCTAGGAAACCTATATATCTTGTTACAGAAGTGGAAATACACAAACATTCTAGCATATTTTGAAAGCTTAAGTTGTCCCAAAAAAAAAGAAAAAACAATATATTGTTTTGCCAGGTAAACTAAAAGTTCCCCCTAGGAAAGGCCCCTGAAATGATTGCAAAATGTTCAAAAGTGATCTGGCAGTAAAAGTTCCCTTTGTGACCAAATCGGCTATGATACTTAGAAATAAAGAAACAAATTTGCTTATAGTTTACCTCCAATTGTCGTTGATTGTGAGAAACAGTAGGTCTCATTCCTTGCACACAGCAGCTTCTCCCCAGTAGAACAGTCAGCGAGTCTAAGGAGACGCAGGTTGGACTCCATAATCCATTTGGCTGTGCATGTTAGTCTGGCACTGAAAGTAAGGGCAAATACATGGTTTATAGGTCTGTTTAAACTTTCCATAGAGAGTAATATACTAACAAAGGATAAGGGCATAACATCTTGTTTATTAGAAAGCCTGAGAGACCTCCACCCATATCTTTCTACAGCTCCTACCTAAGCTGCCCACACGCACAGGACAGGGGTAATGGGGCAAACAATAAAGTCACCCTCTTTATAGTGGATCTCTGATTGTAAATAAGCAGTAAGTGCCTACACCTGTAACATACAGTAAATATATAGATGCTTCTTTAGATGCTGAATAAACCGCTCAACTAAGGGCTCAAGCAGAACACAAAACAAGTCCACCAAAAGACTTCTAATCAAACTACGAATATATATCAAACACTACGTATAGGTAACATTGTCCATTTTTTCCTGAAAGGTCTGTGTCTCTTGGTAAATCCTTCTGAAGATCCTGAACTTGACTGTCTAGCAACCCGACTATAGCTTTTGCAGCTGTCTATCAAAACCTGATGTTATAAACTGGGAGGATAGGAAGGTTACACTGTTTCTTACTCGGAGCCAACGTAACTAAACATGTGACAAGTGACCTTATTTTTTTGTCCCCTCTGAAGCTTTCTCTGCCTGCAGACTTCAGCCCTTGGGTTTCATCGCTGACTGCTGTGTGTGAGTTATCTTGCAGGGAATCGTTTATATGCTTGGTCTCTGCTCCTACACATTTCCTGCTCTCTCACTCCCCCTCCCTCCTGCTATTCCGCCCTCCCTCCTCCTACTCCTCCCTCTTCCTCCTCCTCCTCCTCCTCAGCACAACAAATTAAACAGAAGACAGCAGCTTCAGCCTCTAGGAGCTCAGGTAAAGGAATTTGTACTCTTTAACACCCAACACCTCCAGCAATTATTATAACAGGAAAAAAAGTTCAATCAATACCAAGAGAGGATGAGAGTAAAGTATTTAATTATATTCATTGTTATATAGAAAAATATTGAATTTACATAAAGGCAAAGCAGAGCTGTACTGCAGTGGAAAAACACTATAATTAGTTGTAGGTGTACTAACATAATTGTCGTACAATGTAATTAAATGATTGTAATAATTAGTAGAATAAATAATAATAATTATTGTAATATATCTTTACCTTTTTTTTCCTTTTAATTACAGTTACAACAATTACATCAATCAATATGGAAAGATCTAGGTGATCCAGTCAATGATGAATGCTTTCCCTATAATCCTGTTTAGCCTACTGCATTGAGAAACAGTAGAAGGGCACAGAGGGAAGATCCATGAGTGGCAATACATCTTGTAAGACTGCATCTCAAATGCATATGGCTTGACTTTGCCTAGAACAGCTCCCGTTGACTTCTACATGAACTCACAAGCTTTTAGCTGCCGAATCTTTTGAGTTTTTGTACTTAATACCAACTCGAAGTTTGTTTCCTATATGTTTAGAACTGCACACTCACCTAGAGCACAGATAATACTCATTCTTAGCATTTTCCTATTGCGGATGCCTGAATTAAAGATGTATTAAAAGCATTTCATTTCCAAACAAGTTTTGCAGCTGACATTTTTTAATGTTATTGTCCTATTTCACCTTGAAGAGAATAAATATTAATGGGAAAGCTCCTATTGCTATTCTGCTGCTTGATAACAAATCCTCTATATGTGGCAATGGTTTATTTTTCTTCTTTCAATTGTAAAAACAATTGGGGTGTTCTATATAAAGACTAAGATAATGTGGCTAACTTGTCAAGCCCCGATGTTATATTTCCAACAATAACAGTGCTCACTCGACTTGCACTGTGCATCGGAGATTGACCACTCAGCCTCTGAGCTCTAAGGCCCCTATTGAACAGAACAATGTCCAGCTGATAAAAGCAGTTAAGAATATTCTGTGGAACTGATGTGTTCACCCCACTTTTCTAACATAACAGTGAATGTTAACCTGATCTTCTCTCTCTTTAACCCTGAGACCCATCCAGAAGATACTGTATTTCTCTTTGCATAGCCTAAGGTTCACTCCATATGACCATTTTTCAACTCTTCCCCTGGCCAAGTAAATATAAGGCTGCCCTATTATCTAAAGTTGGTCAATCAGATCTGCAAGAAAACACGCACATATAATCTCAGACTAGTGAATTTCTAACATATAACGTAAAATTTTGTGCGGTCGTGTCAAAATGGGTGACAAAAAAAGACGCGCGACAAACGGGCTTTGTGGATTTTCCGCTGTTCCGCTAATTTTTCTGTCGTTGCGCAAATTTTTCGGCAAAGAGGGACAGATTTGCTCATCACTAATAGTGGACCTTACCCTTTACCGTGAATATCCAATAATTTCTCATAGCAGCCGATGGGGTAAATGTTAGGATCGACATAAGGTCCAAGTCAAAGGAGCTACTGTAGCTCTATCAGTGTGTGCTAATGCTAATATGGAGCCTGCTTTTCGGCTTTGCTGTTTGTATGTCCTACCTTGTGTTGGTTTCCTTTGGCTGAGAGTGGTTTATATCTAGCTGCCCTTTCCAGTCAGTTATATGGGTGTAAAAGGTTTGTGTGTGTCCCCAACAGAGGCTCTATAAGGAGGTTGGCATGGGCACACTGGGATACTGTGATGGTGCAGTTATGAGCAATAGGAGGCTGAGATAGAAGTAATGGAGAAGTACCAGGCTAGTAAAGGATTTAGGTTAATTGACTGGTACATAGTTTAAAGCCCTGCGCAGAGCCAATTTTTGAAACCCAGACTTGTGGGCCACAACCCGCTACCCGAACCCACATTTTGACCTGCTTGTACCCGTCTCCCGACCCACAAATGCCTTATCTGTAACCCAATCTGCGACCCACTGACCACCATTAAACAGGAAGTGCTGTTGCTGCAGACTGGAAATGCCATCATCAGAAGTAGGCAGTAGTAGAACAAAAAAGGTTTTAAATGTTTGAAGCAATAAAATACAGGTAATATAGATAATATAATACATTATAAATAAGAAATATAGGTAAGACCTGCAACCAGACCCGCAGACTCACATCTATACCTGCATCCAACAATCCTACCCACAACCCACCACAGGGTACCTCCTTTTTTAGCGGGTAACCCGCAAGTACCCGACCCGCTGCAGGACCAAACACCTTGTTGAAACCACATCTAAAGCTGCCTCCAGCTTGCCCCAAAATGGCCAGAGTTTAGAGTCTAGAGTTTTTGTCAGAGCTGCAAATCAAATAGTGATGGTAGGACCTGACCTGAAGGTTGAATGGTAGGACTTGACTTAAATGCTCTCATATATAGGTATGAGTGGTGCTTCTATCTACAACAAATTCCAGAAAAAGAGGACAAACCTTACCCACAACTGTAACAGCAGTGAATGCCTCCTGAGGGGGTCCCTGTAGTGTTGACAGATATATTGTCCACCATCTTTACAGAAACATTAGGGGGAGACATTCAGTTTGTTACCACAGAAATCTACCAACTGGTATCAGCTGTCCCTCAGGGCTGGAAAAAACAGCAGCATTAATGAGAACCGCTAAGTGACGTATAATCAGTATACAGTCATAGAGATTCATTGCAACACAGTCAGTATTTATTGTAGCACCATCATTTGTACCTGAGGAGCTTAGGACAGAATAAACATTAGGAGGAATGAGCCTGCTCCTGTGCACTGAAATAGGGCATTTTCCCAGTAAAGCAGTTGCAAGGAGAGTAACAATTAGATAGTAACACTGGGAACAGCACTTATGGATACAGGATACTACTAGAACTATTGCACAGTCACAGTCAGGACATTATAGGAGTCATACTTACAAAAATTTCCAGGGGGGGGCAAAGTCATCAATCAAAAACAGCCTGTTTTATAGACTAAGCCTGCACACAATAACTAGGTTTCAAGTTTGTAGGAAATTAATTGGTTGGAAAAGACCATAAAGTCATTCACAACAAGCCAGAATAATCACTACAGAAATGTCCTATGAGCACGCCTTTAACCCCAGACATGCCAATAAAAAAATTGCAGAAAGCATTTCGTCACCTACACTTGCAGGATCAGAAAACCTACACCAAAGTTTTCCCTGCTGCTCCCAAGCTGCTTGTCTCTCTTTCTTTATGCCTCCCTCCTGTACTAAAAAATCCAAGATGGATGAGCGTGGCCATCTAGGATTTTTTTTCTCAAGTAGCAGGTTGCTGAGAAGAACCAAGGACAAGCAGAGCAATGTGGGACATTTAAAAAGGGATCTGGGCTTGTAAAATCCCAGGAGGGGACAAGTGCACCCCTCTTGCCCCTATTTGTGGACATCCATGCCAGGAAAAATTCCAGTGGGCCCCGGTCCTAAGAGACCCTGATTTCCATGGGCCCTGGCAATGGAGTGAAGTACAAAAGGGAGCACACACTTTGCAGGCACAACTGTGTACAACTTTGTTTGCACAGTGTGAGGGAATGTATAGACAATACTGTATAGCACCACAAAGTAAATTAGAAGGTACAAAGAGCTTTTATATTTAGAGTTACAGGTGCAGCTGTTTGGCAGAAGGATAATTTCCATTGTGTAATGCTGTGATGTTACGGCTGCACAGTCGCTTCCTTGTGGTTTCATTTAGTAGATGGATACTGCGCTCTTCTGGCTGGCTGAGGAACAGGCACATGATACATTGCACTAGCTGGAAAAAGTGCCTGCAAATATAAAAGGTGAGGATTTAAAAGGACAAAGGCTAGAGGAGACTGGAAGAGGGGTAACTGAACAATGAAACTTATACCAGCAACAAATTAAAGCAGAAGGGGCAGGAGAAATGGGGACTGAAGACACAGTTAGAAAAGAATGGGAGAAGAGAATAGGTGAATTTAGGAAAACAAAATCCTGCAAACTGTAATATAGTGTTTAGCAGGGGGTGGATCTTCCTTTTTGCCCCTACTGTGTCTTGCCCTACTGAGCCTACTTTCCCTGGTCTATTCCCCTTTTCCTACCCAAAACTCTTTCTCTGCAGAGCTCTGCTAACCCTACTTATATCCCCTACAGCTCTGCCCCCTGTTACAGACAATATATTGCTTAAAATGATTTGTTTCAAAGGTGTTATTTTATTTTATTGTTTACTAGCAAATATAGAGCCCTTTTAGCAATCATGGATTTTGCTTGTTAGACATTTTTAAAATAGAAATAAATGCCCCATGTGCATTAGTTTTATTTAATAAAGACAGGCAGGTAGATTTGGGGACCTCAATGTAAATCCACCCATGATGTAGCCCCTATGCAGTGCTGCCTAACTCATTGTTGTTACATGTATAGATATTCACCTGTCTTTGTTGTTCTTTTTGACTCTTTAAAAGGTTCTCTGCTCTTTACAGTTGTTCAATGCAAATATTAGTGATAGGATAACTCACCTACTGACTTGGTCACTGCTCCGAGCACCCAGCAGACTGGCAAGAAAGGAAGGACTGACTGAAGGAAGAAAGAGGCTGTAATATAATATATATCCATATAATAAATAATGGAGGGAAGGAAATCTACATACAAAGGTACCCAGGGACAGGTAGTAACGCCACAAACTGCTCTGTTAAAAAAACAGAGAAATGAATTCCATGCAGTCATACATAAATCACTGGCATCATTATAGTAACATAGCATAAACAAACATAAAATAGAGCAAGACCCATACACAGATTAACGTTTAGTATGATATAATGGCCTGTTCTTTGCAACTTTTCAATTGGTCTTCATTTTTCATTTTGTAAAGTTCTTTTAATTATTTTACTTCTACTTCTGACTCTTTCCAGCTTTCAAATAGGGGTCCCAGAAGCCAAAAACGAATGCTCTGTGAGGCTATAATGTTATTATTACTTTTTATCTTTCTATTTAGGCCCTTCCCTATCCACTGCCTGGTTGCTAGGTTAAATTGGATCCAAGCAACCAGATAGCTACTAAAATTCTAAGGAGCTGCTGAACAAAAATAAAAAAACTGCAAATATTAAAAAGTGAAGACCAACTGCAGATTGTCTCAGAATAGCATTCTCTACATCAGTGACCCCCAACTAGTGGCTCGGGGGTAACATGTTGCTCCCCAACCCCTTGGGTGTTGCTCTCAGTGCCCCCAAACCAGGGAGTTATTTTTCAATTCCTGACTTGGATGTAAGATTTGGTTGAATAAAAACAAGATTTCCTACCAAATAAAGCCCCCTGTAAGCTGATAGGGTGCATAGAGGCCCCTAATAGCCAATCACAGCCCGTATTTGGCTCCTCCATGAACTTTTATGGTGCTTGTGTTGCTCTCCAAGTCTTTTTACATTTGATTGTGGCTCACGAGTAAGAAAGGTTTGGGACCCCTGCTCTACATCATACTAAAAGTTAATGTAAAGGTGAACACAGTGGGGTGGAACTACATGGGTGGGTTTATTTTTGAGACCATACTCTCCCTAATTTTTTTCTCAGAAGGCATATCACTACAGTATACTGCCATGATCCCAATGATACGTGCAACAGTAACAGTTCCTTCATGCTTATTGTTAGCATAAATTAAATAATTTCATCCGAACAAACTCAATACACAGGCAAAGTAGAGAAAAAATCATATAATTAATTGTGGGTGAGAGATGGGTCTGCAGCTGTTGCTAAATAAAAGAGCATTATTTCAGCCTCACCCAGAATTAATCACTCATTAATCCCAGTGCACAAAATCATATAGAAAGTCACGTTTGCCTAAAGTGATACTTTACCTTTAGCCCCTGACTTGGGAAAGTTGCTCTGAGAAAGGCACAAAATTATTGCATGCAGTAATTAAGCTTTGAGAGGGTCGTAATTAGGGAGGTACTAAACATAGCAAGTCAAGTGCAGGCTCCGGTAGCTAAATGGATTTCTGCCAAAAAGTTTCTGTTTATTAGCAGTACCCTATAACTAAACAGTGATAAATATATATATATATATATATATATATACCATTCTTCCTTTACAAGGTTGAAAGACTCTATAGAATCCCCTTGCTACTTGTTCTCTGTGCTTTTCTGCTGTAAATACAAGTTACCCTTTTCAATCCCACAGGATGGGCGTCAGGCAGCTGGGCCTAATGAATGGCCTTTGCCTAGGGACTAGGGTAAGATGTTTATGCAAGAAAAGTAGATAATGCTAATATCTATTTTAAGTACAAACTGTATTGCATCCATTAAACATAAAGCATTTTTATTGGGCTTGTGCTCATTTTAGGTTATTATTGCCCAATTGGCATGTTTATGAGCCCAGCACAAAGGTCTCTTTATTCGGTGGGGCAGGCAGAATATCCCACCGGCTAATGATTGCATTGAGTTGTCAGCACAGAGGTTAGTTCCCTTCACAAGAGAGTCATCCAATGTAAACTATTATACTTTATCATCCCTTTATGTGATGGAATGGATTCTGGGCGAGACTTTTATATACTGTATCTGTAACCTTGTTTTAACGTTGGGTATAAAAACTATATTCTAAGTATGCATTTTCTTCTGCAGAAAAATATACTTACTTACATGTCAAATAGTTTGGTGCAAATACCTGCCCCAAGCATAGATCATATTATAGACCATATGGAGTAATAATTTCCTGTTGCTGCCAGGAAGAAATACACTTAGCAGGTAACACATGGCAATCAGTTGTCCCTCAGAAATTAAAGCTGTTTCTAAGGTATTGTAATGAATTGTTTCACTATAATTTGTACGTTGGGGTCTAGATAGAAACTGCTCCTTTCTGTAAACATGGGGCAATAATAATATTTCCAGTTACCTATAATACTGAAAATCTCAGATGAACCAAGAGGATTTCTAATTTCCAAAAGTTCACTGATTTATCCATCAGTGGCAAATTATTTAAAGAGATTGTTCACCTTTAAACCAAGTTTTAGTATGTTGCATAGAGTAACATTCTGAGACAATTTGCAATTGGTCTTTTTTATATTACTGAGTTGCTTTTTGTTCAGATCTCCAGTTTGGAATTTTGAATGAGATGCTAGAAAGATATGTAATAAAGAGTTACAATAGCAATAATATTGTAGCTTCAAAGAGCAATAGATTTCAGCTGCCAGGGTCAGTGACCCCCATTTGAAAGCTGGAGAAAAGCAAAAAAAGTCAAAAACTATAAATAATTATCACCAATTGAAAAGTTGCTAAGAACTGGCCATTCTATAACAGACTAAAACTTAACTTATGATGAACCACCCCAGTAATATAAATAGTTCAAATGCATCAATAACGTGTTATTTACCATATGAGCCATGGCCCTCATGCTGCAAACATTCCCTTGACTCAGGCCCAGATTTATTGTAAGAAATATGGGGCAGCTTTTATATGATACAAAAATAGGCAACAGATCTGACAAACCAGCCAGAATGAGTTTTAAAATTTTTTTGAGTTTTTAAATTCAAAATGCACCAAACGTTAGATTATGTGCTCTGTTTTGTAGCAGTGGGGCCCATTGTGGCCTCATCCAGCCTATATCCCTTTACCTGTTGTTGAACTGCAGACTCTAAATGGCTGCTGCGAGTTGTATTTTACCAACAATAACAACAGGATGCAGACTGGGCTACACTGATGTAAAGTGTTACTGTTGGCATCTAGCCCATCAGTCTCTATTCTGATCAATTATCTCTAACTCGCCCTACCATAGCAACCTTACCTCAGACTTCCCCTTTTGTTGCCATAGTGCCCAAATGTAACCAGATTGTAACTATCATACCCTACTGTTGGCATACTGTCCTACTATCGTCATGACTCACTGTCACCATCATACTCATGTTGTTGCCTACTTTCACTACTTTTTCCTGCTATTGCCATCCTGCCATTCTGCTGCCACATTGCCCTGTTCCTAGCTTGCCTCTTATTCTGGCCAACTGATCCTTCTGTCTCTGTCCTTCTGTTGCCATTTTGTCCCAATGTCTCCATGACCCATGTGTTTTTCCCTACTGAGCCTGTTTCCCACCTACTCTATTCCTCTTTTCCTTAATATAGAAATTAATGCCCCATGTGCATACATGATTACCCAATGAGCACTAGTGTTCCTAGCAATGTGGTTAAAATGTAATTCAAATTAGAGATGTTCAGCAAAATAAAGTCAGTATTGTTAGTTAGAAAGTTGGGGGCAGTTAGCCAGAAAACTGAGATGAATGGGGCACAGTACTTGCCCCCAAACATTTTGTGACAGACACAGTACATGTCCCCCTGCTATTTCATGACAGACACAGTACCTGCCCCCAAGCATTTCATGACAGACACAGTACTTGCTGCAAAAATATTCATGACGGACACGATACTTGCCCCAAAACTTTCTTGACAGACAAAGTACTTGCCCCCAAGCATTTCATGACAGAAACAGTACTTGCCCCCCTGTTATTTAATGACGGACACAGTACTTGCCCCCAAACTTTTCATGACAGACATAGTACATACCTCATAGCAGTTTATGACAGGCACAGTACTTGCCTCAAAACATTTTATAGACACAGTACTTGCCCCAAAACATTTCATGATGGACTCAGTACCTGCTCCCAAGCATTTCATACCAGACACAGTACCTGCACCCAAAAAATTTATGACGGACACGGTACTTGCCCCAAAACTTTCTTGACAGACACAGTACTTGCCCCCAAACATTTCATGACAGACACAGTACTTGCCCCCAAACGTTTCATGACAGACAAAGTACATGTCCCCCTGTTATTTCATGACGAACATGATACATGCGCCCAAACATTTCATAATGGACACGGTACTTCCCCCAAGCATTTCATGACAGACACAGTACTTGCCCCAAAACTTTTCATGACAGACACAGTACATACCTCATAGCAGTTTATGACAGGCATAGTACTTGCACCATAACATTTCATGACGATCACATTACTTACCCAAAGCATTTCATGGACCCAGTACTTGCCCAAAACATTTCATGATGGATACAGTACTTGCCCCTAAACATTTCATGACAGAAACCATGCATGTCCCCTATTATTTCATGACAGACCCGGTATTTGTCCCTCTGCCATTTCATGACAGACACAGTACCTATCCCCAAACACTTCCTGATAGACACAGTACATGTCCCCCTGTTATTTCATAAGACACAGTACTTGTCCCCAAACATTTAATGTCAGACACAGTACATGTCCCCCTGCTATTATATGACGGACAAAGTACTTACCCCCATGTCAGTACAATTTTGTGATAGACGCAGTACTTGCCCCAAGCATTTCATGACAGGCACAGTACATGTCCCCAAATATCTCCTTATAGACACAGTACATGCCCCCCTGTTATTTTATGACAGACACAGTACTTGCCCCCAAACACTTCCTGACAGACTCAGTATATGGCCCCCTGTTATTTCATGAAAGACACTGTACTTGTCCTCAAACATTTAATGTCAGACACAGTACATGTCCCAGTACAATTTCGTGACAGACGCAGTAATTGCCCGCAAGCATTTCATGACAATACATGCCCCCCTGTTATTTCATGACAGATACAGTACTTGTTCCCAAACATTTGATAACAGACGCAGTACTTGCCTCCAAAAATTTCATGAAGTTCACATTAATTGCCTCCAAATATTTAATGTCAGACACAGTACTTGCCCCCAAACACTTCCCGACAGACACAGTACATGTCCCCCTGTTATTTCATGATAGACACAGTACATGTCCCCCTGTTATTTCATGATAGACACAGTACATGTCCCCCTGTTATTTCATGATAGACACAGTACTTGCCCCCAAACATTTAATATCAGAAACAGTACATGTCCCCCTGTTATTTCATGATAGACACAGTACTTGCCCCCAAACATTTAATATCAGAAACAGTACATGTCCCCCTGTTATTTCATGATAGACACAGTACTTGCCCCCAAACATTTAATATCAGAAACAGTACATGTCCCCCTGTTATTTCATGATAGACTCAGTATATGGCCCCCTGTTATTTCATGACAGACACAGTACTTGCCCCCAAACATTTAATATCAGAAACAGTACATGTCCCCCTGTTATTTCATGACAGACACAGTACTTGTCCCCAAACACTTCCCGACAGACACAGTACATGTCCCCCTGTTATTTCATGACAGACACAGTACTTGCCCCCAAACACTTCCCGACAGACAAAGTACATGTCCCCTTGTTATTTCATGACAGACACAGTACTTGTCCCCAAACACTTCCTGATAGACTCAGTATACGTCCCCCTATTATTTCTAGACAGTGCTGAAGTAAATCAGGAAAGCGCTGAGGGACTGTGGAGCTAGCCAGGGGCACGAGGAGTTAACTGCTCAGGTTACTGGGCAGGAAAAAGAATCACTGCTCACCCCCCTCCCCTTTGCCTGCCAGCTCTCTCACAGCAGCGTCTCACCTCCCCTGCAGCACGGAGCGGCATCTCCCTCCCCCCGCCCTTCTAGCTAGTGAACTTTTAGGCCCGTAATTCCGCTTAATTCACATGTTTATTTTTCCTTTCAGGTTCTGATTCTTAAAAAAAAAAAAATTTATAAAAATATCTGATATATGGTTATTATTTTGTGGTCTGTCACAGCAAAGGGCGGGTGATAGTCCTTGGCCATTTAATTTCTGCTGTTGTTTGGTGGTTTCCACATGCCCACTGTGTTCACAGTGGCCGGCATTCGTTATAATAACAAAAAGTTTGTTGTGAAGTTGGGAAAGTTTGAAATTCATGGCAAGGACTATTTCTGATGTTGGATTCTTTAATAAAGCTGTGGCGGAACACCACCCACAAAAAATTGGTATCAGCGTGTCTTTCTTGTGTCATGTGCTTATATTGGGGGGAGAAGGTTGGAAGGGAGGGAACAAGTCTCCGCAGTCACCGCAGTCATAACAAACACAGTACTTCCTACACTTCCTGATAGACTCAGTATACGTCCCCCTGTTATTTCATGACAGACACAGTACATGTCCCCCTGTTATTTCATGACAGACACAGTACATGTCCTCCTGTTATTTTATGACAGACACAGTACATGTCCCCCTGTTATTTCATGACAGACACAGTACATGTCCTCCTGTTGTTTCATGACAGACACAGTACATGTCCCCCTGTTATTTCATGACAGACACAGTACTTGCCCCCCTGTTATTTCATGACAGACACAGTACATGTCCCCCTGTTATTTCATGACAGACACAGTACATGTCCCCCTGTTATTTCATGACAGACACAGTACATGTCCCCCTGTTATTTCATGACAGACACAGTACATGTCCTCCTGTTATTTCATTACAGACACAGTACATGTCCTCCTGTTATTTCATTACAGACACAGTACATGTCCTCCTGTTATTTCATGACAGACACAGTACATGTCCCCCTGTTATTTCATGACAGACACAGTACATGTCCCCCTGTTATTTCATGACAGACACAGTACATGTCCCCCTGTTATTTCATGACAGACACAGTACATGTCCTCCTGTTATTTCATTACAGACACAGTACATGTCCTCCTGTTATTTCATGACAGACACAGTACATGTCCCCCTGTTATTTCATGACAGACACAGTACATGTCCTCCTGTTATTTCATTACAGACACAGTACATGTCCTCCTGTTATTTCATTACAGACACAGTACATGTCCTCCTGTTATTTCATGACAGACACAGTACTTGTCCCCCTGTTATTTCATTACAGACACAGTACATGTCCCCCTGTTATTTCATGACAGACACAGTACATGTCCTCCTGTTATTTCATGACAGACACAGTACATGTCCCCCTGTTATTTCATGACAGACACAGTACATGTCCCCCTGTTATTTCATGACAGACACAGTACATGTCCCCCTGTTATTTCATTACAGACACAGTACATGTCCTCCTGTTATTTCATTACAGACACAGTACATGTCCTCCTGTTATTTCATTACAGACACAGTACATGTCCTCCTGTTATTTCATTACAGACACAGTACATGTCCTCCTGTTATTTCATTACAGACACAGTACATGTCCTCCTGTTATTTCATGACAGACACAGTACTTGTCCCCCTGTTATTTCATTACAGACACAGTACATGTCCTCCTGTTGTTTCATGACAGACACAGTACTTGCCCCCCTGTTATTTCATGACAGACACGGTACTTGTCCTCAAGCATTTCACAGCAGACATGACATAGCGCCTACACATTGCTGTATTGAACTGATGGAAGGAAATATACATACAAATATAAATTAAGTGCAGCAATACATAAATCACTGGTATCGTTATGGTAATATAGAATAAACAAGGATAAAAAGAGAGCAAGGCCCATACACAGATGCCTTTTGCCTGCCGGTGCCCAGCCAGATTCAGCCATTACTAACAGCTGTGTGTGTGGCTGTAATGAATCACTGAGCTCTCACACAAACTAAGGGCACACATACAGTACGTGCTAGCTGCCATGCCATGGCTAGAGCTGTGCCTGCTATGTGTTACTATTTGAATGACTGGATTGGTACTTGGTATGTGGCTGGCATTAGCCAAGCTAAAAAATTGCCAGTGCTGAAATGCTGAATTTCACAACCAATCCATAGCTGCTGACAAATTCCCTCACCACTAGTTTTCTCATAACAGCTGCTGATATTTGTTTATATCCGTGCTGTATGTAACAGTGCCATAGGTTCTGTATATGTGACCGATACATAAGATAAAGACAACCCATATAGGTCATTTGGGGTTTTATTATGAATCTCTTGATCTGTGGCTGTTGGGGGTTGAAATTTAAATTGCTATCTGTTTACTGTTTGGGGGCAAGTACTGCACCCACCCTAACTTGGCCCTTTGCAAGCCAATCTTTTGCAACTTAGGCCGAAGCCTAACCATCCCCCTCAGAAAGGAATTAGATTTAATATCACAGGGGGTCATGCAATGCACATCAAGATCTTAAAGCAATAAATACAGGGTGCTCATTGTAAGGGGGTACCTGTAAGTCCCCATAATGTAATAACTAAAAAACAAGAGAAGCAGAGCACTCCATTACAGGCATGGGACCTGTTATCCAGGACCTGGGGTTTTCCGGATAAGAGATCTTTCCGTAATTTCAATCTCCATAACTTAAGACTACTAATAAATAATTTAAATATTTAATAAACCCAATAGACTTGTTTTGCCTCCAATAAGGGGTAATTATATCTTTATTTGGAATCAAGTACAGGTACTGTTTTATTATTACAGAGAAAAGGGAATCATTTAACCATTAAATAAACCCAATAGGGCTGTTCTGCCCCCAATAAGGGGTAATTATATCTTAGTTGGGATCAAGTACAGGTACTGTTTTATTATTACAGAGAAAAGGGAATCATTTAACCATGAAATAAACCCAATAGGGCTGTTCTGCCCCAATAAGGGGTAATTATATCTTAGTTGGGATCAAGTACAGGTACTGTTTTATTATTACAGAGAAAAGGGAATCATTTAACCATGAAATAAACCCAATAGGGCTGTTCTGCCCCCAATAAGGGGTAATTATATCTTAGTTGGGATCAAGTACAGGTACTGTTTTATTATTACAGAGAAAAGGGAATCATTTAACCATGAAATAAACCCAATAGGGCTGTTCTGCCCCAATAAGGATTAATAATATCTTAGTTGGGATCAAGTACAGGTACTGTTTTATTAACAGAGAAAAAGGAAATAATTTTAAAAAATTAAAATTATTTGCTTTTTATGGAGTCTTATGGGAGGTGGCCTATCTGTAATTCAGGACTTTCTGGATAACAGGTTTCTGGATAAGGGATCCTATACCTGTATATGAAAAAAAATTTGCTTGCTTTATTTTACACCCAATGCATATTACCTTTATTTTTGTATTTCTTATGCACGCGCCCCTGATGAAGACCCCCTCGGTGACCCCCTTGGTATCTGAGCAAGCTGAAAATTACGGTTGTCACTATTGCACTTGCTTGAGAATGCATAGAAAACAGCCATTTGTGCTATTTTTCCATTCATTTTCATGCAACATGCATAATGCTGATGAACCCATGCATATTATAAATATATGGAACATCACAGAAAAAGACATGGATCAGGACATAAACTGTAGTCTCCAATTTATTTTTGCATTATTTATTTGCATTATATTTATATAATAAATGTACCCCTTGGTGTTCATTCCCACTTCTACTTATTGTTTTTTTTTTTAGGGTAAATTATTACTGATTTACACTTTCAAATACTGTATCTGTTTCATTTTTTTTTTAAATACCACATGTGATGTCATCACAATATGTTGATGGAAGGTTGTCCCAGTTTGTGATTGATGCAATCATTTACAGTTGGGAGGCAATGGAGTGTAAGCGGGAAAGCTAAAATGGAGCTGTCAGCTGCTAGAAACCATGTATTCCTCATTGGCATTACTTGAAACAATGGCATGTATCCATGGCAACCCACAGAAGAAGTGTTGTGTGTGATGTCACAACAGGTTGAAAAGAAGATCAGAGTTGATTGTGATGTCATAATGCTGATAAGAGAACCATGGCTACTTATTGAGTTAGTGATAGATTCAGTCAAAGCTGAGATGTGATGGCGTGTAGGTAAGAAAGATTAGTTGCTAGAATCCATATATTAATTCCTTTGTATGTATGTATGTATGTATAATTTTATTTATAAAGCGCTACTTATGTACGCAGCGCTGTACAGTAGAATACATTAATACAAACAGGGGGTTAATAAGATAAAAGATAAATAAAAGTATAACAATAAATACAAATAAATACAAGATACAGTTACAATAATTTAAGCGTCAAAGACACAAGAGGATGGAGGTCCCTGCCCCGTAGAGCTTACAATCTTTGTATTACCCGGTACAGTGGACAGGGATTTTGATATAAAATGTAGATTTGTATGGAGTGGGATATTTTCGATATTTATGTGGGCTGTTCGAACACCAGTAGTGATGAGTGGATTTTTTTGCCAGGCCTGGATTCGCAGCGAATTTCTGCATTTCAGCACTGGCGAATTGTTTTGCAAAACTTTTGTAAAATTCCACATGAAAATTCACAGTTACGTAAAAAAGGACACGGTTACGTACAAAGTGTAGCTGCATCACAAAATAGGCATGTTCATATCACAAAATGTCATGCACAAGAAAACGTTATGTGGCACCTGCATTGCGCGAATTTTTACATAGCGAATTTTCTGGCGAAACAGGACAGATTTGCTCATTACTAAACACCACTTTAGTTTTTCTATGTTCCACCAGAAGAAAAACATGTGAAAAATTATGCATTTTTTTCCACGGCAAAAGGGCGCAAGTTTTGTTGCTTTTTTTTTATGCCGCATAATTTATAGTCATGAGCGAACCTGTCCCTTTTCGCTTTGCGAAAGAGCGAAAATGTTGTGCGCATCATTTTTTGACATCACAAATTTCGCCGCCCGTTTCGCAAAAACATCCACCAATGGCGAAACGCGGAAATTCGCTGCAAATCCATGCCTGGGGAATTATTTCACCCATCACTAATACTATATCTAACCCTTATGTCCATTGGCGCTGTTTAATTATATTATGACATTATATTTCTGACATTGATTTATAATACTATTTATAATGACTAATAATTATTAGTAATATTATTATTATTATCCGTATTATTATCATTAATAATGATATAATTTATTATATTATTGTATTTATATTTCTGACATTCCTGGTTGCTTTAGGTTCCCTATGGCAGCCAGGAATATTGTGTTTTTGTTGCTTTTTTTTATGCCGCATAATTTATAGTCATGAGCGAACCTGTCCCTTTTCGCTTTGCGAAAGAGCGAAAATGTTGTGCGCATCATTTTTTGACGTCACAAATTTCGCCACCCGTTTCGCAAAAACATCCACCAATGGCGAAACGCGGAAATTCGCTGCAAATCCATGCCTGGGGAATTATTTCACCCATCACTAATACTATATCTAACCCTTAAGTCCATTGGCGCTGTTTAATTATATTATGACATTATATTTCTGACATTGATTTATAATACAGGTATCGGACCCCTTATCCGGAAACCCGTTATCCAGAAAGCTCTGAATTACGGAATGCCCATCTCCCATAGACTCCATTTTAATCAAATAATTCAGAATTTTAAAACTGATTCCCTTTTTCTATGTAGAAATAAAACAGAGCCTTGTAATTGATTCCAACTAAGATATAATTAATCCTTATTGGATGCAAAACAATCCTATTGGGTTTAATTAATGTTTTATTGATTTTTTTGTAGACTTAAGGTATTGAGATCCAAATTACGGAAAGACCCCTTATCCGGAATACCCTTGGTCCCGAGCATTCTGGATAATGGGTCCTATACCTGTACTATTTATAATGACTAATAATTATTAGTAATATTATTATTATTATTCGTATTATTATCATTAATAATGATATAATTTATTATATTATTGTATTTATATTTCTGACATTCCTGGTTGCTTTAGGTTCCCTATGGCAGCCAGGAATGTTGTGTTTTTGGTCAGAGCTCAGAGCCTACATTTTTTTTAGTCAGATATTTGGTTTGTAACCGACGTCTTTGTTTCCTGTCCGTTCTCCCTCACGGAACATGAGACAGAGATGAGGGTTTTTTTGCCAGAAGCCTAATTTTATTCTCTATTTATTGCAGTTCTACTACATCCCATCAAATCTCAGACGATTCTATTCCCAAAAACATTAAATCTAAACCTATAAAAACACTTAAAGAAGAAATGAATGAAACAAAGCCGGAAATCTCCCGTATCAGAAGTTTCCTGAATTGGGGTCTGATACTATTTATAACAGTAGTCATGGTTTTTGATAGATATTTTACAGAAGGTAAGGGGCAATGCAATCTGAACAACTTTAGTATTCTGTGTCCTGAGCATACAATTAGCAAGCTAATTCCCTTAGAAAAAGCAGATTTCTTCTCTCTCATCTGCTTAATGCCCTGGCATAGTCTTTGGCTCTTCCACAATTCCCTCTTCTTTTGCTGCTTTTCCCAAAGCTCTAATTTCAGACGGGTCATTTGGACCTATCAATATCACCCATTTTTATATAACTGACATTTGCCGTGTTAGATCCAAGCTTTGGGGGTAATTCTAGCATGCAGCAAGGGCCAACGCCAATTATTTTCTTGAATCTCTATGCTGGCATTTACCCCCACTCATTCAACTTTTCCCTCTGTTGTTGAACTGGATCATATAAGCTATACTATAGTAAAACTATTATTAATGTGGACCCCAAACAAAGTCCTCTGCATAAAAGCACCATTTGTATGAGATGGACTTGTATGAGCTGCGGGTGAGGCTACAATCAATGTGCGTTTATCAGTATATAAGCTGAGGGGGCTATTCTTCTTCCCAGAGTCCTTTATAGCTTTACCATTATCTCTATGTGTAATGTGAAAAACTACCATGTTACTAACTTCACTTCATTGTTTGTCCTTTTATTGTATTTATAGCCGTGACGCCATTAATTGAAGAAGAATACGGCATCGATACAAAGAACACTGCACTAGTAGATGGACGTAAGGGCACATTTCCTTGTGTTACTATAATGCTATGTCTTTCTTTCCATTGTTGGCTTTGTGTTTGCTCCATCTCTGGCTCTTACTAGCTATGTCTCACAATCTCATTCTTTCTCCCCCTACAGTATTTGCACTTGCCTTCACCATTCTGGCTATAAGTCCTGTCTTTCGATTTTTTGGAAATCGGTTAAGCCAGAAGGTTATAATGTGTATAGGGATGACACTTTGGGCCCTGCTAGCTTTCGCCTTCTGTTTTGTACCCAAGCAGGTAATATTCAGTGTTTTTTCTGCTCATATTCTGTGATATTCAGATACAATATGAAACAATGTAAAGTCATGGCTAGCAGTAGATTTACTAAACATATAGTGAATAATTCCGCCATGGCTCTTAGCCTGAATCATATCAATGTGTTTAATAAGGATTATGTCCCTTTTCTTGTAGTGGTTCTGGCTCATCCTACTCCTGCGAGGATTAGTGGACGTGATAGCAGATTTTTTCTTAAGCTGTGCGTTACCACTGATTGGACACATGTTCTCAGCGTCCAATCGAAGACTCGCCATATTTGGATTTCAGCTGTGTAGCTTTCTTTTCAGGTAAGTACTAAGTCTTACATGTGAGTGTATATTGGTTTCTTCTGCTTGTGCTCATTCTTTTATATTAACCCTGAATTCTTTCCATTCTCCCCTTCAGGCTAATAGCAATATGCATAGCAGCATTAGTGGCCAACCAATACTCCTGGCACGTGGCACGACTGGTAAGTGATATATTCAGCGCCATAAAGCTTAGAGTAAGATATCTGTTAGCATTTAGTTCATTGAATAGACATATAACTCATCTGGCATCTATAAAATACTGTTTTGTATATCACAGCACATAAATATAACTTTCAGAAAAAAAGCACAACTAACTGAAAACAATCTTCAACGTAGGCATTATAGTGACCGACTGGCTAGATGATTATTTTTTCTGGCATTAGGCCTTTGAAATGCACCAGGAACCATAGTCCCCTTTGGGCTGTTTCTGGTAATATATGTGGTCCAGATTTAGAGGGAGCAGAGTATCTGCTCAGCCATTGGCCAGTTCTTTTGCTTTTACATTCAGCCAGTGTTAATCACGCAGTCGGCTAAAGGTGGCCATACACGGGCCGACTATAGCTGCCGATATCGGTCCCTTGGACCGATATCGGCAGCTAATCGGCCCGTGTATGGGGAGAGCAGATCGGCCTGGCCGACCGATATATGGCCTGAAATTGGCCAGATCTCGATCGTCCAGGTTAGAAAATCTGGTCGGATCGGGGACTGCATCGGCTCGTTGATGCGGTCCCCGATCCGACTGCCCCATTGCCGCCCACATAATCCGATCGTCTGGCCCCAGGGCCAAACGATCGGATTATTATTTTTTTTACCTAAATGGTCCCGATATTGCCCACCCGTAGGTGGGGATATCGGGGGAAGATCCGCTCGCTTGGCGACATCGCCAAGCGAGCGGATCTGCTCGTGTATGGCCACCTTAACTGTCAGTTGTCTTTATCTGGATACAGATAGCGCCATGCCTTGGAGTCCTTTGTTTGAGCTTACTACTGGTATTTATGAAGGACCCACTTGGAGGCAACACGGAAGATGAGGATGATGAACCTCAAGAGAAATGTTCCCCTTTTTCAAATTTGAAGCCTCTGCTGACGTGAGTATCTCTTTATCTTTAGGCAAAAGGAGCTGACTCTCTAGTCCCTCTGACATGTTTAGTTTAGCGAATACAAAAGCACTCATGTTATGTGGGATTGCAATGATTAATGTGACAAGAAGCCAAAGTAAATAAATAGAAGCTACAGAATTTCTATTAAACATTTGTATTGTCTATATCTAAATAAGCTGTATGATGTCTGCACTGAATGGGTGGGCATTCAGATTTATGTGACAATAAAAATGTCTCCCATTGGGGAACATTAAAGCAAATATATTTGCAATAATAACCAGAAGCTCAGTTTTATGGAAACTATTTTGATATTGTTATTACAATGTAATATCTTTTCATTTTTTTGATGAATATGAAATAAAACTTATTCATGTGCCACTAATGTCACCTTTCCTCTTTCAGGTGGAGCTTTGCCCTTATTATGATAGGTTCCCTTAGTGTGGACTTTATTCATGAGGGCATGTTTGAAATTATTCCTGATTTCTTGGTCAGAAGAAGAAATGAGACGGAGAAACAATGGCCCCTTTTCTTGTCTCAGAATTACTACAGTGACTTGTAAGTTTCATTTTCATACTCTTTTTGGCTTAATCCAAACTTCTGTATATTATTATTATTATTACTATTATTATTAATAATAATACTACTATATATGTGTTAATAAATCTCCAACATATTTGTAACTTGTATTTATGTTATATAATCCTATTGGTAACCTAGCAATGGTTTTCCTGGCAGTAGAACATACACAAGGAATCTAGATATAATATGGTGCAACACAGAAGTCTGCAGTTTGGACTCAACACCCTTGTCTTTCTTTCCCCTAGTATGATCTACTCAGTAATCAAATGTGCAGCGGATGTACTCGGCATGCTGTTAGGGATGGGGTTCAGCAAGCTATTAAGCAGAGAGCCTCACAGTGCAGATCCATGGGTCTGCGCCGTAGGACTCTTTGCCTTTGCACCCCTCTTCTCTTTGTTTTTGATCTCCATAAAAGATGGCCTTGTCCTTCCATGTGTGAGTATTATCCATTCAATCTAACATGGGTTTATGTTTATTTCCTTGCACTGTGTATGTAGATGTGGCTTTAGGACAAGGGTACAGGGCTAGCAGTAGGTGGGTGATAATACCCAATGGCAGATTTAGGGCATTTTTGGAAGGAATGACGTTTGCTTTCTATATCTGATTTTCCCTTCTCTCGCCCTTCAGTTATTCCTCTTTATCAGTGGAGTTTTCCTGAGCTTAAATGAGGCCCTATCACAGGATATGATGTTGGTAAGGATCAGAACTTTTCACGCACTTTGTCTGTTTCTCTATAGCATGATCCATAGCTGGCTAGGGCAATATCATCCTCGATTTGGGACCAAAGTGATATGTTGGTAAATCTGTTCTGCTAATGATAATGTTATACCATCATTGGCAGTCATCTGTCAGGCTCCTTTGGTCCCTCAGTCACTAAGTAATGCAATTCCTCTAATATCTGCCTTTGTGCTGTTCCTTGTGAAGCAATCCCCAACCTCACTGGCACTTTTCTCTCCCCCCAGTCTATAATACGGCCAAAATTCTACACAATTGCTGGACAGCTACAGTCCTTCCTGATGCGGTTGATTGCAGGTGTAGGTGCTCCATTTATCATTGAATATGTAAGTACAATCTGTTCTGCTTTATATTAGAAATTCAAAATATGTCAGAACTCTATAAAGAATAGTAATAATTACTCTATCTTTTCTATCTGTCAGATATCTGATAAGATCCAGGAGTTGAATCCTGAGAAGACTTCCTTTGAATGCATGAAATTTGCCCTAATTATTTTAACAATAGTGGCAGTGATTGGAGGAGGCTGCTTCCTTTTTTCAAATTTGAGCATCAAAAAGGATCGGGAAGCAGTGGACAAGAACTCTACCCCAAGCCAATCTGATGTGTAGAAAAGCTTGTTCAAGGTACAAGGGGGTATAGGGAGATACAGGGGACAGAGGACATCCTTACCCCAGCGGCTTCACAACAGTTCACACTTCCAGTCATGTACTTTGAAGGATTAACCCCTGCATCAATGAGAATCATGGTACCATTGTGATTGGATCATACCTTCTTACACCTGTTGGTTTCAGCCAACACCTAACTGAATAAGTTTAACGGAACAGTTGTGATTGGATGTCCGTGGCTGTACTACCCCTCAAGGGTTTAAATGCCAGGGAATTCCCTACCTGTCATTTGAACTGAAGAAGCCACTCGGATGAGGGGTGAAACGTTTTCAAGAAAAACTGAGAAAAGTCCAGTTGTTTTAGACTTAATTCTACTAGATACTGTATTTTATCTTATTGTTTGAAGAACGTATTGGTTATAGCACCCAAACTGCCCAGTTTATTCTCTATGAACACTTAAAAGTGCAATCATTAGTATAGGTATTACGTATAATCACTAATAGTGATAAGTGGCATGGATTCGTGGAGAATTTCTGCATTTCACCATTGGCTGATTTTTTTGTGAAACGGGCGCAAAAACTTCGCCATGGAAAATTCAGTCAATAAAATTGTCACGTGCGTCATTTTTTTGCAGCTTCGCAAATCTTTTGAAAGATTCGCAAATTTTTCAGCAAAGCTAAACGGGACAGATTCGCTCATCACTATCACAATTACTTCAGTCCGTTCCATGCCCCTTGACTCAAGTTGCCAAGTAATTAGTTAATATTGGTTATATATTCGCAGGCATTATTTGGAAAACTCAATCAAAATAGCAGGAAAATAGCAAGAAAAGCAGCACTTGTTGCGATTCCATTAATGGGCTTATTTATCAGTTTTTGACCTTGTGAATTTTATTTTGTTTTTCTAAATCAAACTTGCATATCGACTGCTCACGTATTTATTAATAAAGAAAACTCATTGAATAAAAAAACCTGAATACCTCAAATTTTTCGAGTTTGTAAATATGGATTTTGCCATTGCCTAGGACAGCGGTTCTCAACCTGGGGGTCGCGACCCCTTTGGGGGTCCCGGTTTTTACACCGCGTCCCGCTGTCCCGGATTGTTTAATGAATGTCCCGCATTACGGAAATGCAGAACATTCATTAAACAATCCAGGCCAGCGGGACGCGCTGGCTGCAGCCGACCGCTCCGGCACCCTTCTCTTCGGGCTCCTGCTTCTTATTTGGCTCCTCGTACGGCGGCGATAGTTCCTTTTATAAGGTTGCGCCCGTGCGTACGTGTGACGCCACACGTACGCACGGGCGCAACCTTATAAAAGGTCCTGTCGCCGCCGAGGAGCTGAATAAGGAGCAGGAGCCGAAGAAGTCTGGGGGAATGTTCTACTGGAGGTAACTCTCTATGGGGGCAATTTGGGGGCTCTGTATATGGGGGGGTACTGTGTATGGGGGGCACTGTATGGGGGACACTGTAAGGAGGGCTTCGGTGTATGGGGGGGCTCTGTGTATGGGGGGGCTCTGTGTATGGGGGGCCACTGTGTACGGAGGGCTACTGTGTATGGGGGGCACTGTATATGGGTGCATTGTGTATGGAGGGTACTTTCTATGGGGGCTACTGTCTGGGGCAATTGAGGGCATGGTCTATGGGGTCAATTGGGGGCACTGTCTATGGGGGGGTACTGTTTATGGGGGCAAATGAGGCACTGTGTATGGGGGGCACTGTATGGGGGTGCTGTCTAATGGGCCATCATGGGTACTATTTTAAAAATGGGGTGTGGCAATCGGGGTGTGGCCACAAAGTGGGCGTGGTCACCACAACATGAGGAAATGTATTAGAGGGTCGCGGCATTAGGAAGGTTGAGAACCACTGGCCTAGGACAACTCCCATTGACTTCTGTAGAAACTCATAAGCTTTTAGATGGCAAAGTTTCACGTCCGAATTTTTAGGTATTTTGCACTTAATAAATATAAGACATTTGAATTTTTAAAGCAAAACTCATATTATGAGAATAAAATTAAACATCGATAAATCACCCCCTGAATGTTTAGCAAGCCCTATATAGGTAATATAGTACCTTAGGCTGATGCCATACGTGGCGTTTTTACGCCGCGTATTTTCTAATTCTCTCAGCGGCTGAAAAACGCCCAATTTCATCATCCATAGAAATAACTTGAAAAGACTCGAAGCAAACCACACAATGCGGAAATACGCTAGAAAACGCCTTAGCACGGATTTTTCAAGCGTTGGCCGAAATACGCCAGTATTTGTACAGCAAGCTATTCCTATGTGTACACAAAGGCAGCTGCCAGACCTAGCGGAAATACGCGCGTTCGCACTATTAGCACCATGGCAACGGGATTTGCTACGTCACCAGTACTAGGCTGAAAAACGCCATAGTCAGGGGCTGTGTGGCTTGTGCGGCGTTTTTAGGCTGAGAAAATACGCAGCGTAAAAACGCCATGTGTGGCATCAGCCTAACCGCACCTAATGATAGTGCTTATCCATCTGTTCTACCCAAAAGTAACTATATATAGGCTACCATTTTACAAGCTAATGTGAGACTGAACACTAATTATCAGTGCAAACGTTATAATTGTGGCTTATCATTTCTAATCACTTTGTTAGCTTTGGTATGTGGTTTTGAACAGATCCCAACGAAGCTGAGAATTCTGTAAATATAATTTAGAAAGTTCCGACTGCGATAAAGCTCTTTTTGGGCATTTCTTTCTGTGCTAACCGTATCAGATCTCTATGTAGCTTAAGCTCTATTACATAATAGTGGGTACAGCCATGGTCACACCTTACTGAAAATTAAAACAAACCCCTGTGTGCACTAACCTATGATAACGATACTAAAGCCATTGCATTGTGAATATCTAGGCAATCAGCTACTCATTTGGCCAGAGGGCACTACAGCCCTACTATAACTTATAAATACAAATAGCATCTTAGGTATTAATTCTTCCAATACCCAATAAAGCTCCCTAAGTAAATGCTGAAATATAGAACAAATCCTTTGGTGGGTTGTGCTAATGTTCATGCATTAGGTAGATTCCTCCCTAAATTCCCCTATAGTTGTGCTAATGACAAATGCAATGAGACAAGAACCTGCAGAACCATACAGGGCTGTGCTAAGATCTCTGCAGCCCCACATTGGGGAGCCTATTTATGACTGTGTGTTAAAAGAAATTTGCCAGAAAAGTGCACAAAACTGTGTAAAATAGTAAAATATTTGAAGGTTTCACTTTACACTGTTTGAACGGCAGATTTGACACCATTATATTATGCAGCTTCAGACCTTGTATAAGTTCCAGCCTTAGTCAATTTAAGAAAAAGCATGTTAAAAAAAAATCCCGGGTCAGGTCAACCACTGAGAATTGGACAGCACCCCGTACAAACTTGCCATCCCCAATAGGCCATACCATCTCTTAAAGAGATACTGACACCTCAAATTCAACTTTTAAAAAAATATTTCATAACATTGTCTTTGAGTGTGAGTTATAATTTTACCATAGAATAGAAATATTTGCCCAATGTTTTTATGTTCCCTATCATATTCCCCACGTTCCTATATAAGGGGGCGGCCATATTTGTGCAGCAGTAATTCGTTAGCATTAGAAGCTATAACTGACAGGCTGAGAAGGGACAGTCTGGTTGGCAAAACAGTCAGGTTTAGGGATTTCAAGTAACAATTACTTACAAAAGCAGCCCTATCAGCAAAAAATGATCAACATGACCTATAGGCAACTTTTTAGGTAGATTCATATTTTATAAAGTAGTTTTTTAGTGTCAGTATCATACGCGGTAAGATCCGCTCGCTCGGCGAGATCGGGAGATCTTCCCCCGATATCCCCACCTATGGGTGGGCGATATCGGGGAGCTTGAAGTTAAAAAAAAAAATAATCCGATCGTTTGGCCCTGGGGCCAAATGACAGGATTATGTAGGCGGCAATGGGGCAGTCAGTTCGGGGACCGCATCAACGAGCCTATGCGGTCCCCGACCCGACTTTCTAACCTGGCCGATCGATATCTGGCCAATTTCAGGCCAGATATCGGTCGGCCAGCCCACTCGTTTCTGCCCCTACAGTACACGGGCAGATAAGCTGTCGAGTCGTTCCAAGGGACTGATATCGGCAGCTTCTATCGGCCCGTGTATGGGGCCTTTAATCCATTAAACCAACTAGAATAGCATCGTGAACGAAATCTACCAAACTACAACTAGAAACATGACTGATTGTTTAATTTTCTCCCCCCCTTTCTTTTTTTTTTTTTTAGTTTTCTCCGTGTTCTCGACTCTCACTAGAACAAAGGGGAACCGATAACATTGCAAGTTATGTGCCTATTATGTACGTTCCCTACACACCTGTCTAAAAATAACCCCATTCAATTGTATTTCATACGCATTGTTTGTATGATTCTTTTTGTTTTCTCCCTTCCGGAAAAAAACTTAAAAATAAATAAAAATTGAGTTACAAAAGAAATAAAAATCCTGGAAGTGGGAGGAATTTTGTTGCCTTTTTTTCACACTGTATATTCTGCCCCTTGATATAGTCCTCCATTACAGAGGTTCAGTTATGGGCACAAGAAAAACGCAAAACATACATTTATATTTGTCTGTGGAGACAAGTTCCTTAACTAAAAGCACCGCATTAACTACCCCATAGCGTGGATTCCCCCTCAGAACAAATTGTGTATTAATCTTATGTGCCTGTGCCCTGCAGCCAGGGAAAACCCGGGGCCTGCAGACTTAAACCCCTCAGCAATGCGGAGTCAGACAGCGGCGCAATACTGTAATAAAATTGCAAGTAAACAGAATATATTGTACATAACAGCCTATTTAATATTTTGGGAGCCGAATGGCGTAAAGCACGTAAAGCTCCTTCCCGACATCCCACCCCTCCGAAAGCCACACACTGAGTGAGGCGCCGCCGGATCTTTTTATAAATGTACTGAGTTACGTCACTTTCTCCTCTCGCGAGATTTCAGGGAGATTTTTTTTCCCGCGTCGCAGTCGGTTGTCAGGGTTCGCCTGTTGCTAACGTGTTTAGGCATACTGCTGCAGTTTCAAAATAAAGTGTAATAGCCGCCAGCATTAAACTGGGTTGTAGAATAGGTATATAGACGGGGAGTGAGGGCTGTATGGGGGCCGGCTGTATCACCCTGTAATATACTGTGGGTTCACATACACATTAACTCTTAATTATATTAGTAGTTGGGTGCAAATGCACATTATCAGTTTTAAGTGATTATACATGTGTAAGTATCCAGTGTTTTTCAATGAGCATAATAACCACTATCTTTCCTTGTCTGTAATGTATGGGTGCCCATACCCACAGTCTCTCCCAGTATATAATGCACTTGGGTGCCCATACCCACAGTCTCTCCCAGTATATAATGCACTTGGGTGCCCATACCCACAGTCTCTCCCAGTACATAATGCACTTGGGTGCCCCTACCCACAGTCTCTCCCAGTATATAATGCACTTGGGTGCCCATACCCACAGTCTCTCCCAGTACATAATGCACTTGGGTGCCCCTACCCACAGTCTCTCCCTGTATATAATGCACTTGGGTGCCCATACCCACAGTCTCTCCCTGTATATAATGCACTTGGGTGCCCATACCCACAGTCTCTCCCAGTATATAATGCACTTGGGTGCCCATACCCACAGTCTCTCCCAGTATATAATGCACTTGGGTGCCCATAGTCTCTCTCAGTATATAATGCACTTGGGTGCCCCTATCCACAGTCTCTCCCAGTACATAATGCACTTGGGTGCCCATACCCACAGTCTCTCCCAGTACATAATGCACTTGGGTGCCCATACCCACAGTCTCTCCCAGTATATAATGCACTTGGGTGCCCATACCCACAGTCTCTCCCAGTATATAATGCACTTGGGTGCCCCTATCCACAGTCTCTCCCAGTACATAATGCACTTGGGTGCCCATACCCACAGTCTCTCCCAGTATATAATGCACTTGGGTGCCCATACCCACAGTCTCTCCCAGTACATAATGCACTTGGGTGCCCCTACCCACAGTCTCTCCCAGTATATAATGCACTTGGGTGCCCATACCCACAGTCTCTCCCAGTACATAATGCACTTGGGTGCCCCTACCTACAGTCTCTCCCAGTATATAATGCACTTGGGTGCCCCTACCCACAGTCTCTCCCAGTATATAATGCACTTGGGTGCCCATACCCATAGTCTCTCCCAGTATATAATGCACTTGGGTGCCCCTATCCACAGTCTCTCCCAGTACATAATGCACTTGGGTGCCCCTACCCACAGTCTCTCCCAGTATATAATGCACTTGGGTGCCCCTACCCACAGTCTCTCCCAGTATATAATGCACTTGGGTGCCCATACCCACAGTCTCTCCCTGTATATAATGCACTTGGGTGCCCATACCCACAGTCTCTCCCAGTACATAATGCACTTGGGTGCCCATACCCACAGTCTCTCCCTGTATATAATGCACTTGGGTGCCCATACCCACAGTCTCTCCCAGTACATAATGCACTTGGGTGCCCATACCCACAGTCTCTCCCTGTATATAATGCACTTGGGTGCCCATACCCACAGTCTCTCCCTGTATATAATGCACTTGGGTGCCCATACCCACAGTCTCTCCCAGTACATAATGCACTTGGGTGCCCCTACCCACAGTCTCTCCCAGTATATAATGCACTTGGAGTGCCCTTACCCATAGTCTCTCCCAGTACATAATGCACTTGGGTGCCCATACCCACAGTCTCTCCCAGTACATAATGCACTTGGGTGCCCCTACCCACAGTCTCTCCCAGTATATAATGCACTTTGGTGCCCCTACCCACAGTCTCTCCCAGTACATAATGCACTTGGGTGCCCCTACCCACAGTCTCTCCCAGTATATAATGCACTTGGAGTGCCCCTACCCACAGTCTCTCCCAGTATATAATGCACTTGGATTGCCCCTACCCACAGTCTCTCCCTGTATATAATGCGCTCGGAGTGCCCTTACCCACAGTCTCTCCCAGTATATAATGCACTTGGGTGCCCCTACCCACAGTCTCTCCCAGTATATTATGCACTTGGGTGCCCATACCCACAGTCTCTCCCAGTATATAATGCACTTGGAGTACCTATATAGTTTTATCAATTTCACAAAAGTTTTATTCAGTGTTTTTTCCACAGAGTGTGGGTGATGTATTTTCTGGTGTCAGGTAACAATCAGACCCTTACTGTGCCCAGAGTGTAGGCCTGCCCAATAGGCAGCCCAAAGCAGTCAAGGGGGAATAACATAAAGACTGTTAAGGGTGAGTTTTAGGGTAAATGGTTGTTGGCCGGGCTAGATATTTGTGTGAGTTGACCATGTGGGCCAGGTAGAGTGAGATTTGAGTTGAATGGATAAAGGAGAAGGAAAGTCATTTTGGCATTTTACTGCCAATAGATTTGCCACATTAGTGCAACCTAGAACCCTATATTTATTCTGCAGAAAGCTTTACCATACCTGAGTAACAGCCCTAGAAGCTCCATCCGATAGCAGCTGCCATTTCAGCTTGGTCTTGGTAGCTTCCTGCTGCAGTTATAGCCGTTGGAAGCTCAGATCACACATTCCGAAAGGAGGGGGAAGTGAGTTCTTATGCATTCTTATGGGAGGGGGAGCAGGAGAAGGGAGGGAGAGAGCAGACTCAAGCCCCAAACCTGAATGAGCCCTAAAAGAGAGGAAGTCTGACACAGAAGAACATGCTTACACAAAAGGAGACAAGAAATCCTGTTTTTCTTTTGATAGAGGACTCAGCGTTTCTGTGAGCGCTTATGGCTGTATTTACATAGACCTTTCTGATAAACCTTACTTAGTTTTTTCCTTTCCTTCTCCTTTCATTTATTAAGTATATTGGAATTACTGCCTGTAACTGGCTACTGCTGCCTGAGGCCCCTGATGCCGCCCTCTCTCTGATGCCCCCCTCTCTCCAACTCGCCCCTGTGCCCATGCACTGTTCAGTTGTGGGGGGGTCATTGCCTCCACCACGTAATGGCAAACAATGGGGGCAATGACAAGGGGGTGCCCCTTCTGCCTACCCCTAGTTTTGGCCCCTGATAATTGGCAGCTCCCTGCTGCCCGAGGCATAGTTCTCACCCTGGGGACTGGGAGTGGCTAGACTGGGTTACGCTATGTGTTTATGAAGGGTGGGAGCTGTATGGAGTCATGGGCTAAATACCGACTGCAATGAGATCATTTACATCACTCAGTAGCACCCACAGGCCTACAGGGCAGAGTTCAGCGACAGTTGCTGTTCCCTCTACGAAGGTATAAAGGCCTGAAGCCTAGTAAAGCATTTTGGTAAATTAAAGGGTTCATTAAAATCTTGTTAAAAATACATGTTGTAAACCATTCCCAGGGTGTTAAAATATGCGCTGTAGTTTAATAACAGGCGTAACCAGACATTCACAGTAACTTGTTTCCAGTTATTGAACAGTGATTTATCAACCCCAGGCAAATCTGCACCTACATCTGCTGTATCCCATGGCAACCAATCACATTTTTGCTTTTAATGTTCCTTAGAAAAAGGTAATCAGTGGTTGGCTGCAATGGATTCCTGCCCAGGTGCAAATTTGCCCACTATGGATAAAAAATACCCAACTTTCACTTATTCTATCGCTTATGTTTTGGTTCTTGGTTAACCCAGGATAGCCTGGGCCTATGATTAAGTGCGGGTACGCACGAAACGCGTCAGGCGTTCTGGGTTTTTAAGAATGTAAATAAAGTTCGAGTTTTATCCATTTTCTGGCTGACCATGGTGCTTTGCGAGCCGCTTTCTTCAGAGACCAGGATAGCCTGGCCAACCAATTAAATGCATCTGCTTGGTTCAGGGTTCATATTAAAAGTCTTTTCTCATAAAACATTTCCAATAAACAAGTTGCTTATAATTATATTTCCTTTCATTATGAATTTTTTTTTTTTGGAAATAGTCACCTAAAGTACAACTAAACCCATTATAATCAGCCAATGAATGGGCAGAGTTCTGCCTGTTGCTCCCACACTACTTCCTGTTACAGTTAGAGCTGCATCACTTCCTGTCAGCTGATCTCTGATGGGGCACACAGCCCATCACTAAATGGCGGCTCAAGGGAAAGGCTGTAAAAGGGCAATATTTACTGATATATATATTCCAGTTTGGGGAGATTGTTTAATAGGCCACTTAACATAATATAAACTCTCTGTTGGTTACGTATTCATTCTGGGGGTATAGTTTCCCTTTAATGGGGCCCATGGACTCCTTGCACCCTGACATTAAGAACAACATAATGAAACAGCAAGAAGCATACAGAGCTGATAGGAGTGCTGTTTGGAGCATAAGAGCTTTGTTGAATATTGTGTGTGGCAGTTGTAAATCCCATTGACTCCTTACTCACATGGAATAGGAGTTCCCATAGTAAAATACATGTGAATGTATTGGGAGCTCCTTTCCCATAATGACTAACCAGTATCTATTGTATTGTGACTCAAACATCTTGTCGGTCACCTAAAGCTGGGAGGGAAGATTAAGGTATAATTGTGTCTCAACCCCTTCTCCTTGTAGATTGTAAGCTCTTTTGGGCAGGGCTCCCTTCCCCTCCTGTATCGGTTATTGGTTGCTTTATATGTTACTCTGTATGCCCAATGTATGTAACCCACTTATTGTACAGCGCTGCGGGGTATGTTGGCGCTTTATAAATAAATGTTAATAATAATAATAATGTAGAGTGTAAGCTCTTTTGGGCAGGGCTCCCTTCCCCTCCTGTATCGGTTATTGATTGCTTTATATGTTACTCTGTATGTCCAATGTATAGAACCCACTTATTGTACAGCGCTGCGTGGTATGTTGGCGCTTTATAAATAAATGTTAATATTAATAATAATAATGTAGATTGTAAGCTCTTCTGGGCAGGGCTCCCTTCCCCTCCTGTATCGGTTATTGATTGCTTTATATGTTACTCTGTATATCCAATGTATGTAACCCACTTATTGTACAGCACTGCGGGGTATGTTGGCGCTTTATAAATAAATGTTAATAATAATAATAATTGTGTGTTATCAGATTGTGCATCATTAGTACAACCTAAACATGTGATTAAAAGTGGGTGCATTCAGATATAAACCCCCTTCTTCCTTAGGGTGGCCATCCAAGGGCCAATAATAGATCCACTTCCAGACTCAGCAGAGAACTTTCTCATTCAGTTTTCAAAAGATCAACACAGTGGGAGCTATTTTCTGATAGACGTTAGTGCTCAGGGCTAGTGATGGGCGAAATGTTTCGCCAGGCATGGATTCGCAGCGAACTTCCGCGTTTCGCCATTGGCGGATTGTTGCGAAACGGATGAAAAAATTTGCTGTGCGTCCAAAAATTTACGCGGGCGTCAAAAGAATAGCCGGGCGACAAAACAATAGCTGGGCGATAAAAGAATAGCCGCGCGACAAAAGAATAGCCGGGTGACAAAACAATAGCCACACGACAAAAGAATAGCCGCGCAACAAAAGAATAGCCGGGCGACAAAACAATAGCCGCGCAACAAAAGAATAGCCGGGCGACAAAACAATAGCCGCATGACAAAAGAATAGCCGCGCAACAAAAGAATAGCCGCGCAACAAAAGAATAGCCGCGCGACAAAAGAATAGCCGGGCGACAAAAGAATAGCCGGGCGACAAAACAATAGCCGCATGACAAAAGAATAGCCGCGTAACAAAAGAATAGCCGCATGACAAAAGAATAGCCGCGCAACAAAAGAATAGCCGGGCGACAAAACAATAGCCGCATGACAAAAGAATAGCCGCGCAACAAAAGAATAGCCGCGCGACAAAAGAATAGCCGGGCGACAAAACAATAGCCGGGCGACAAAACAATAGCCGCACGACAAAACAATAGCCGCGCAACAAAAGAATAGCTGTGGGCGATGAAATAATAGCCGCGCGACATAAGAATAGCCACGGGCGACAGAATAATAGCCGCGCGACTAAATAATAGCCGCGGGCGACAAAAGAATAGCTGCGGGTGACAATTTTTTTTTGACACACAACATTTTCGCTGTTTCGCGAATTTTTCGGCAAAGCAAAACGGGACATATTCGCTCATCACTACTCAGGGCTGCTATTGATCTGCCCTGAGCACTAATACCTCATAGTAAATAATTCCCACAGACATTCCTCTTGCAAGTGTGAGCCATTGGGTGACTATGTTGCACTCCCAATAACACCTAGGTAGGAGTGCTCCAAGTAAGTGAAGGGAGTAAAAGAGATTACCATAACAATAATTATACCATAGGGTGACATCAAGCCGGGAAATTATACTGTGTGGAAACAATGGTCCCAGGTTGATGTTTGTCATTGGCTGCCAGTGAAATGGGTGTACACCTCCAAAAACAAAGAACAGTAATTTAATGAGCTGCACCGCCCGTCTGTATCCAGCATATAAGTAATTACAGTCTGCGGCGTCGTGTCTCCCAATGCAACAGCATCGCAGAAGCTGAGAGACGCGGCCGCTACGAGGAGAGAGGTGAGACGGGATTCGGCCCAAATAGGGGGAAGGAGGGACACTGCTGCGCCCAATGTTTAACCGGCCCTTTACTTGCAGGTCAAGATGCTGAAGGGCAGACCTCTGAAATTTGTGCTCATTTTGGGTGAGTATTGGAACTATCATTAACTGAAATCCCCAAGTGAAATATGGCCTTAAAGTGATACTGACACTAAAATACTCTTCAAAATATAAATGTACATAAAAAGCCTATAGATTATGTTCATTATGATAATTTTTCACTGATAGGGCTGCTTTTGTAAGTACAGGTATGGGACCCATTACCCAGAATGCTCGGGACCTGGGGTTTTCTGGTTTTCCGTAATTTGGATCTCCTATCTAAAGTCTGCTAAAAACATTATTTAAACGCAATAGGATTGTTTTGCCTCCAATAAGGGGTAATTATATCTTAGTTGGGATCAAGTACAGGTACTGTTTTATTATTACAGAGATAAAGGGGATCATTTAACCATTAAATAAACCCAATAGGGCTGTTCTGCCCCCAATAAGGGGTAATTATATCTTAGTTGGGATCAAGTACTGGTACTGTTTTATTATTACAGAGAAAAGGGAATCATTTAACCATGAAATAAACCCAATAGGGCTGTTCTGCCCCCAATAAGGGGTAATTATATCTTAGTTGGGATCAAGTACAGGTACTGTTTTATTATTACAGAGAAAAGGGAATCATTTAACCATTAAATAAACCCAATAGGGCTGTTCTGCCCCCAATAAGGGGTAATTATATTTTAGTTGGGATCAAGTACAGGTACTGTTTTATTATTACAGAGAAAAGGGAATCATTTAACCATTAAATAAACCCAATAGGGCTGTTCTGCCCCCAATAAGGGGTAATTATATCTTAGTTGGGATCAAGTACAGGTACTGTTTTATTATTACAGAGAAAAGGGAATCATTTAACCATTAAATAAACCCAATAGGGCTGTTCTGCCCCAATAAGGGGTAATTATATCTTAGTTGGGATCAAGTACAGGTACTGTTTTATTATTACAGAGAAAAGGGAATCATTTAACCATGAAATAAACCCAATAGGGCTGTTCTGCCCCAATAAGGGGTAATTATATCTTAGTTGGGATCAAGTACAGGTACTGTTTTATTATTACAGAGAAAAGGGAATCATTTAACCATGAAATAAACCCAATAGGGCTGTTCTGCCCCAATAAGGGGTAATTATATCTTAGTTGGGATCAAGTACAGGTACTGTTTTATTATTACAAAGAAAAAGGAAATCTATCTAATCTAAAGGAGTCTATGGGAGATGGCCTTTCCATAATTCAGAACTTTCTGGATATCAGGTTTCCGGATAAGGGGTCCAATACCTGTAATTATTACTTGAAGTCCCTTGAAGTCCCCCCTGACTGTTTTGCCAACCTGACTGTCCCTTCTCAGCCTGTCAGTTACAGCTTCTAATGGTAACAGACTACTGCTGCACAAATATGGCCGTCCCCTCATAGAGGGACATGAGGGATCAGATAGGTAATGTTCTATATATATAAACAGCATGCAAATATAATGTTATGATAGATGTAAAAAAAGGTTTAATTTCTGGTGTCAGTATCTCTTTAAGTTGGGGCACAGCCTATAACCCAATGACATTTGACTAGTGCAAAATTCCTATTTTTTTTTGTGAAACAGATCACTTGTTACACCACTGACCCCCCTCGCCTGGGCATAACTTCCAGGTCGTTGGATGATTTGAACCATATCCAAGTTATGTGCATGCCTGGGCTGCTTTCAAGCTGTCACATGACATTCCAAAATAATTGGCACTCTAGATGAAGAGGAAGTGGTGACACCCCAAAAAGATCTAGAAAATATGTGTGCATAAGGCTGATGTATCTGGCACTGTACACAGTCCTGTGCATACAGTATATGGTCATATATTGCTAGGGTTTTAGTTGCCCTTTAATGAGATAACAAGCATTCCAATTAGGTATTATAATTAAAGTTGCAATATTTACCCAGGGCTATCATCCCACTAAACCAATCAGATGTTTGCTTACTGGAATCTCAGCCATAAAGCAGGGCAGGACTGCTGCTTACAATGGGGGGATCAGATAGGATCTGTGCCACTGTGACAGAATGCTCTGTTATACAGATAGCTAGAATCTCAGCCATAAAGCAGGGCAGGACTGCTGCTTACAATGGGGGGATCAGATAGGATCTGTGCCACTGTGACAGAATGCTCTGTTATACAGATAGCTAGAATCTCAGCCATAAAGCAGGGCAGGACTGCTGCTTACAATGGGGGGATCAGATAGGATCTGTGCCACTGTGACAGAATGCTCTGTTATACAGATAGCTAGAATCTCAGCCATAAAGCAGGGCAGGACTGCTGCTTACAATGGGGGGATCAGATAGGATCTGTGCCACTGTGACAGAATGCTCTGTTATACAGATAGCTAGAATCTCAGCCATAAAGCAGGGCAGGACTGCTGCTTACAATGGGGGGGGGATCAGATTGGATCTGTGCCACTGTGACAGAATGCTCTGTTATACAGATAGCTAGAATCTCAGCCATAAAGCAGGGCAGGACTGCTGCTTACAATGGGGGGATCAGATAGGATCTGTGCCACTGTGACAGAATGCTCTGTTATACAGATAGCTAGAATCTCAGCCATAAAGCAGGGCAGGACTGCTGCTTACAATGGAGGGATCAGATAGGATCTGTGCTACTGTGACAGAATGCTCTGTTATACAGATAGCTAGAATCTCAGCCATAAAGCAGGGCAGGACTGCTGCTTACAATGGGGGGGATCAGATAGGATCTGTGCCACTGTGACAGAATGCTCTGTTATACAGATAGCTAGAATCTCAGCCATAAAGCAGGGCAGGACTGCTGCTTACAATGGGGGGATCAGATAGGATCTGTGCCACTGTGACAGAATGCTCTGTTATACAGATAGCTAGAATCTCAGCCATAAAGCAGGGCAGGACTGCTGCTTACAATGGGGGGATCAGATAGGATCTGTGCCACTGTGACAGAATGCTCTGTTATACAGATAGCTAGAATCTCAGCCATAAAGCAGGGCAGGACTGCTGCTTACAAAGGGGGGATCAGATAGGATCTGTGCCACTGTGACAGAATGCTCTGTTATACAGATAGCTAGAATCTCAGCCATAAAGCAGGGCAGGACTGCTGCTTACAATCTGGGGGATCAGATAGGATCTGTGCCAGATAGCTCAGTCATACTAATGCTATGCAGGCTCAGATTTACATTGGTAGAGAATTAGAAAAGTCTTGTGCAAGTATTGCCCAGTCAGAGCATTACAATTCTCACAATGCAAGGCCAACTAGTAGCCTAAACATAACTAGACCAGGTTGTGATCAGAACATAAGCATTTTGTCAGGGTTGGACCAACTGGAGTCACATTTGTCACATGGCCGGAGCAAGTGTCAGCCAACGAGAGCACGAGGCTACACAAAATGTTTCACAAGAATATATTAAATAGACCATAAAATGTTACAATTATAATTAACCTTTTTTTCTATTCAAGATATTATTGCCCCTAAAAATAACCCAGAACTTTTTTACTTAAACTCCACCTGTACATAACATATTATTATGTATGTGATCCAGTGTTATTGGAGGGGTGGTACCATACTCCGCCTTCAGCTTAGTACAATAGAGTGCATTCTATTGGGCGTATTTATATGACACCACAAATGTACACAGTGCTTTAAAGGGGACCTTTCACCCTAAAAAATAATTCCAAAAGGCAGAACTCTGCCCATTCATTGGCTGATGGGGCGTAGCATGTATGTGTGCCTTGGCTTGTTTGTGGGCACTGTGACTCCTATGATCCCAGGGGGCGGCCCTTAGTACTTAAAATGGCAGTTTCCTATTTAGGATTACCCAATGGCACATACTGCTAAATAAGTATATTTATATGAAAATGGGTTATTTAGATGCAGCAGGGTTTTACATATGAGCTGTTTATGCAATATATTGTTATAGAGACCTACATTGTTTGGGGTAACAAATCCTTGGCAAGAAGAGCAATCTGATTATAATACAATGGCTTGAAATGATATGTATTGTGCAGACAATGGAGTAATTATTCTCATTAGATGGAATGGTACAAATCTGCTCCATACCTGCTACATTCCTATTGTCTTTTTAGAGTCGTGTTTGATGCTGGTGACGGCCCAAATGCCAACTGTTTCCCATCCAGGTAAAACACACCTTTCCTTCCTCCTTCCAATAGCCACAGATAAGGAGACACCTCCAGTTCTTTTTTTATTGATCTATCTGTTGTGTTGTGCCCCCATAAATAAGTGCCAAACAAGTGAGGAACATGTCGGACTTTCTTTTATGGCTCAAATTGTACATTTTTGGTAATAAACATGCTCTAATCATTTGGTGTTTTTGAATCATTTTTGTGCAGGTGTTTACATTGGTTTTTTGCATTGTATCCAGGAGCCATTCCAAAATGTTCTTCCCCTTTGCTAGTTCTGCAGAGGCCAAACCAAGATGATTCAGAGAGTATGTTAAAGGAGAGGGAAAGGCATTTTACTGCCAATAGATTAGTTACATTAGTGCAAGCTAGTACATTATCTTTATTCTGCAGAAAGCTTTACCATACCCCGAGTCAATAGCCCCAAAAGATCCCTCTGTTTGTTTAAGATATCAGCTCCCATTTTAGCTTGGTCTCAGTAGCTTCTGTGCTGCAGCTCTGGCTGCCTGTTCAGTTTGCTCCTCTCACCCCCTACCCTCTCTGTCCTCCCCCTCCCAACTGTGCTGTACAGGGGAGGGGGAGAGATGAGCAAACTGAGCAGACTCGTGCCATAAGCACTCAGGAGTCATCTATCAAAAGAAACACAGGATTTCTTGTCTTCTTTTGTGTACACATGTTTTTCTGTATCTGACTTCCTTTTCTCAGAGAAATCCTTCAGGGAAGGGCACGAGTCTGCTCAGTTTGCTCCTCTCACCCCCTCCCCTCTCTGTCCTCCCCCTCCCAACTGTGCTGTACAGGAGAGGGGGAGAGAGGAGCAAACTGAGCAGACTCATGCCATAAGCACTCAAGAGCCCTCTATCAAAAGAAACACAGGATTTCTTTTCTTCTTTTTTGTACACATGTTTTTCTGTATCTGACTTCCTTTTCTCAGAGAAATCCTTCAAGGAAGAGCACGAGTCTGCTCAGTTTGCTCCTCTCACCCCCCCTCTCTGTCCTCCCCCTCCCAACTATGCTGTACAGGGGAGGAGTAGAGAGGAGCAAACTGAGCAGACTCGTGCCCTGGCCTGAAGGATTTCTCTGTGAAAAGGAAGTCAGATACAGAAGAACATGTGTACACAAAAGTAGACAAGAAATCCTGTGTTTCTTTTGATAGAGGGCTCTTGAGTGCTTATGGCTGTATTTACATAGACTTTTCTGTTAAAGCTTACTTAGTTTTTACCATTCTTTTTCCCTTAAACCTCAAGCATTGTATTAGTAGGTGAAACCGACAAAGTCCCATTTGTATTGTTTCATTTCAGACGATTACTGTGAACCCAATAAGAAGTATTATCAATGCATGCCGTGTACTAAAGTTTGCGGAAAGGCGGAGCCGGTGTGTCAAACGAGCTGCCGACCAGCGTGCTATTGCAAACCCGGCTACGTCCTGACGTCGCTGACATCCGACACCTGTATTCTGGAGAGCCAGTGCGGTACTTGTGGACCCAATGGAAGGTTTGATAACTGCAGCCCCCCCTGCCAGGCCACGTGTGCAAATTATCTGCAGCGTAACCAGCCCTGTGCAATGATGTGCAGTCCCAGCTGTATCTGCAACAGTGGCTATGTCTTACACAAGGGCACGTGCATCCTGCCCACACAGTGCCCAACAAACTCCCGCTCCAGCCCAATCCTTATAGCCCTATTAAGCAGGTATCATCAGCGATAAATACACTATGTTGTTACCCCAATGTCTGCACTTTATCCTGGTACTGTGTCACCTAAATGCTCCTTTTGTTTCTCTGTACTGCCAATAAACTCACTTTATTTAAAAACCTACGTTTGTAAAGAATAAAAACGAACGAATTGTCAGTGCATCAGTGAATCCATTTGGGCATCATCACTAATATGGGTGGCAATAAATAATAAGGGTAAAAAAAAAAAAACATTTGAAAAGCTGTTTAGTTGCATAGTGTTTTTTTCCTGCTACTTTTACGAATCCGAATGGAGGAAAAAAAATCTGATGGTTAGTAAATGGGCCCCTAAGGGTACAAATAACAAAAGAAAAGGAGAAAACTGTAGAGGAAGACAAGACAAGTTTTTGGCTCTCTTCTCATTTAAGAAAAATAAATGATGATGATAATAATAGAGCAAAACAAATGTCGTACAGTCATTGAGATTATGTACAAAATGTAATTCTACCAAAATAGCAGAACAGTTTGGTACTAAGCCCTACTTCATTATAATTGTGTTGCCTATGAGCCGAGCTCAGATTACATAGTTACATAGGGTTGAAAAAAGACCAGAGTCCATCAAGTTTAACCCTTCCAGCACCCACAAACCTATACTTACCTATCTATACTATCACATACATAAACTATATATACAAATATTAATACTAACTGTAGATATTAGTATCACAATAGCCTTGGGTACTATGCTTCTTCAAGAACTCATCCAGGCCCCTCCTATAGGCATTAACAGAATCTGCCATTACCCCATCACTAAGAAGGGCATTCCCCAACCTCACTGCCCTCACCGTGAAAAACCCCCTACCCAACATCCCCCCGGCAGGGCATTCCCCAACCCCACTGTCCTCACCGTGAGGAACCCCCTACCCAACATCCCCCGGCAGGGCATTCCCCAACCTCACTGCCCTCACCGTGAGGAACCCCCTACCCAACATCCCCCGGCAGTACATTCCCCAACCTCCTCACTGCCCTCACCGTGAGGAACCCCCTACCCAATATCCCCCGGCAGGGCATTCCCCAACCTCACTGCCCTCACCGTGAGGAACCCCCTACCCAACATCCCCCGGCAGTACATTCCCCAACCTCCTCACTGCCCTCACCGTGAGGAACCCCCTACCCAACATCCCCCGGCAGTACATTCCCCAACCTCCTCACTGCCCTCACCGTGAGGAACCCCCTACCCAACATCCCCTGGCAGTACATTCCCCAACCTCCTCACTGCCCTCACCGTGAGGAACCCCCTACCCAATATCCCCCGGCAGGGCATTCCCCAACCTCACTGCCCTCACCGTGAGGAACCCCCTACCCAACATCCCCCGGCAGTACATTCCCCAACCTCCTCACTGCCCTCACCGTGAGGAACCCCCTACCCAACATCCCCCGGCAGGGCATTCCCCAACCCCCTCACTGCCCTCACCGTGAGGAACCCCCTACCCAACATCCCCCGGCAGTACATTCCCCAACCTCCTCACTGCCCTCACCGTGAGGAACCCCCTACCCAATATCCCCCGGCAGGGCATTCCCCAACCTCACTGCCCTCACCGTGAGGAACCCCCTACCCAACATCCCCCGGCAGTACATTCCCCAACCTCCTCACTGCCCTCACCGTGAGGAACCCCCTACCCAACATCCCCTGGCAGTACATTCCCCAACCTCCTCACTGTCCTCACCATGAGGAACCCCCTACCCAGCCTTGGGTACAAGAACTCATCCAGGCCTCTCTTATAGTCATTAACAGAATCTGCCATTACCCCATCACTAGGAAGGGCATTCCCCAACCTCGCTGCCCTCACCGTGAGGAACCCCCTACCCAACATCCCCCAGCAGGGCATTCCCCAACCCCCTCACTGCCCTCACAGTGAGGAACCCCCTACCCAACATCCCCCGGCAGGGCATTCCCCAACCCCCTCACTGCCCTCACCGTGAGGAACCCCCTACCCAACATCCCCCAGCAGGGCATTCCCCAACCCCCTCACTGCCCTCACAGTGAGGAACCCCCTACCCAACATCCCCCGGCAGGGCATTCCCCAACCTCCTCACTGTCCTCACCATGAGGAACCCCCTACCCAACATCCCCCGGCAGGGCATTCCCCAACCCCCTCACTGCCCTCACAGTGAGGAACCCCCTACCCAACATCCCCCAGCAGGGCATTCCCCAACCCCCTCACTGCCCTCACCGTGAGGAACCCCCTACCCAACATCCCCCAGCAGGGCATTCCCCAACCCCCTCACTGCCCTCACCGTGAGGAACCCCCTACCCAACATCCCCCAGCAGGGCATTCCCCAACCTCCTCACTGTCCTCACCATGAGGAACCCCCTACCCAACATCCCCCGGCAGGGCATTCCCCAACCCCACTGTCTTCTCCGTGAGGAACCCCCTACCCAACATCCCCCAGCAGGGCATTCCCCAACCTCACTGCCCTCACCGTGAGGAACCCCCTACCCAAAATCCCCCGGCAGGGCATTCCCCAACCCCCTCACTGCCCTCACCGTGAGGAACCCCCTACCCAACATCCCCCGGCAGTACATTCCCCAACCTCCTCACTGTCCTCACCATGAAAAACCCCCTACGCTGCTTCAAATGGAAGCTCTGTCCCTTGAAATCTAAACGGGAGGGCCTCTGGTGCGCTGATTGATCCACCTTCTCACACCATACAGCTCTGCAATAGATAAGTACCGGGATTTGACTGAATTTAAATAGATTTCATGTCTTATGGCAGTGATCCCCAACCAGTGGTTCAGGGGCAACATGTTGCTCACCAACCCCTTGGATGTTGCTCCCAGTTGCCTCAAAGTAGGTGCTTATTTTTTAATTTCTGGCTTGGAGGCAAGTGTTTATTGCATAAAACCCAGTGTAAAGCCAAACAGAGCCTTCTATAGGCTGCCAGTCCACATAGGGGCTACCAAATAGCCAGTTATAGCTCTTATTAGCACCCCCAGGAACTCTTTTGTGCTTGTGTTGCTCCCCAACACTTAATTTTAATGTGGCTCACAGGTATAAAAGGTTGGGGATCCCTGTTTTATAGCATACCCTTGTACCAATAGGTGAGCATTAGTCAGATGAATGGGAAGCATTCATGGGCTGGTCGAGGGAATCATTGTTGCCATTTTTGACATTACAAGGACTGTGGCACTCTAAATGTCCATTGGCATTAGCCTTAAACTTAAGTTAAGGGACAATGAACCCTCCATAATGAATGACTTTTTTTCTGTAGTAGTGCGATAGAAATACAGCCTAGGCACCTACCAAAGATGTGTGCTCAATTCCCCCAGCGGCTCAGTAGCAATTAGGAAGTAGGATCCTAGTGTTTAGACAACATCATATTTGCTGGAACAGCTTTTCCGAGGCTGAAACCTGGACCCAAATGCATGTGAATAAAGGTCCCCATACACGGGCCGATTATAGCTGCCGATATGGGTCCCTTGGACCAATTCGGCAGCTAATTGGCCCGTGTATGGGCAGAACCGAGCGGCCTGGCCGACCGATATCTGGCCTGAAATTGGCCAGATCTCGATCGGCCAGGTTAGAAAATCCAGTCGGATCGGGGACCGCATCGGCTCGTTGATGCGGTCCCCGAACCGACTGCCCCATTGCTGCAAATGTAATCCGATCGTTTGGCCCCAGGGCCAAACGATCGGATTATTTTTTTTTAAGCTAATTGCTACCCGATATCGCCCACCCGTAGGTGGGGATATAGGGTGAAGATCCGCTCGCTTAACGACATCGCCAAGCGAGCAGATCTTATAGTGTATGGGCACCTTAAGGTACCATTCTTATTAGGCATATGTACTCTAGCCACTCAGTGATCAGCACTAGTCATCACTCGGGTCATCAAAAACCCTATCTGCCCACCTCCGTGATCAGTTTTATCCAGTCAGGGTCTTCATTCCAAGACATCCTGCTGTCCCGCTCCAATTTGTGACTGACCCAATTAGCCGCCATAAAGCTGAAAGATCCATTGCTGACAGTTTTTCCACGGCTTTTTATTGCAATTTAGCCTTTTTAGATTTCACGTCTTGTACATGGACTACAATAAATAATAAGCTAATTATTCCCGTTTGAATTTGAGAGTTTTCTTCTAAATCAAATAAAGAAATAAGCATTTAAAAAAAAACCTTGAATTGTCGCTTATTTATTCATCTGGAAAACTTGGTTTCAAAAGAAAATTTGACACTACCATCAAAACAGTTTCCTAACGTAAATTCTATCTACATTTAGATTGTGTCATTTTGGGGATTGCATCACTTTCAGCAAGGCCAGAAACAGGTAGTGTGAGATTTCTTAGGTACAACATACAAAGGCATCCCTAGCAGTAACGCCCCAGATGTTAATTCTATGCTCCCCCACAATGCACTCTCAACTCTGCATCTTATACACAGTACAGATTTCTTGGTCTGGAACTATAGCGGGGTGACTGTTACCCCAATGTTTCTATATATCTGTAACCTTGTTATGGGCTAAGGGGGCCCAGCCTGAAGGCCAGTTAGGGGGGATTTGGGGTGAGTGCTTATTTGTGCCCTGGGTACCCCTGGAACTATAGCAGGGTGACTGTTACCCCAATGTTTCTATATATCTGTAACCTTGTTATGGGCTAAGGGGGCCCAGCCTGAAGGCCAGTTAGGGGGGGATTTGGGGTGAGTGCTTATTTGTGCCCTGGGTACCCCTGGAACTATAGCAGGGTGACTGTTACCCCAATGTTTCTATATATCTGTAACCTTGTTATGGGCTAAGGGGGCCCAGCCTGAAGGCCAGTTAGGGGGGGATTTGGGGTGAGTGCTTATTTGTGCCCTGGGTACCCCTGGAACTATAGCGGGGTGACTGTTACCCCAATGTTTCTATATATCTGTAACCTTGTTATGGGCTAAGGGGGCCCAGCCTGAAGGCCAGTTAGGGGGGGATTTGGGGTGAGTGCTTATTTGTGCCCTGGGTCCCTCTGGAACTATAGCAGGGTGACTGTTACCCCAATGTTTCTATATATCTGTAACCTTGTTATGGGCTAAGGGGGCCCAGCCTGAAGGCCAGTTAGGGGGGGATTTGGGGTGAGTGCTTATTTGTGCCCTGGGTACCCCTGGAACTCTAGCAGGGTGACTGTTACCCCAATGTTTCTATATATCCATTGAAAACAGGAAAAATGATGCACCCTAAAGCAGTGCCTGAAACCAGAACTCCATAATACATATTCACATGTGCATAAATGTTCCACCTTGTAATTTGTTGTAAAAACTATTTTATTGTGACTTTCTAAAAGAATGGTCCAAATGATATTTGATAGAGAGCTACTATAAATATTTTATGAATGAAACTACATACACAGGATTTATTAAGTCTAGAGACCATTAATTTTTAAGAGTCAATCAGTTATTTTCATCTTTTTAACTATAAACAGCTGGTTATGGGCATTCAGTGGGCAGAACACAGGGGCCAGAGTGCCCAGACTGAAAGACGTGGGGGGGCCTGCAGACGCATCCTCGCCTACACATTTCAGTACAGATCCTATTTGGGTTATTCTTGTTCTGACAGTTGGAGGGACAGGAGGATCCACAGTTGCTCCAAACCTGATTACTCATGCACTTGTCTGCTGTGAGAGAAAATATAATGATATTTATTGTTTATAAACAAACAACAACATATTCCACAACTCTCTACATCAGAGTGACTTACTATCAGATCTGGAGTGGGAGACTGGTAGGTCCCGGCCACCCAGCGCTGTAGTCATTGGGGCAGTTGCTGCTCCCTGAGCTCTGAAACGGACTTGCTCCAGTATTGCCATAGTGAAGACTAAATTTAAAAAAACACAGCCAAAACCCAGCAATTTTTCAATAACAAGACCATTCCTAGGATTATTTTTGTGTGTATAGTATAGTGGTATCAGCATGTTTACTGATTACCCAGTCAATTCAATCTCTATAACAGTGATCCCCAACCAGTGGCTCGGGGGCCCCAACCAGTTGCTCACCAACCCTTTGGATGTTGCGCCCAGTGGCCTCAAAGTAGGTGCCATTTTTAAATCTCTGACTTGTTATGGGCTAAGGGGGCCCAGCCTGAAGGCCAGTTAGGGGGGAATTTGGGGTGAGTGCTTATTTGTGCCCTGGGTACCCCTGGAACTATAGCGGGGTGACTGTTACCCCAATGTTTCTATATATCTGTAACCTTGTTATGGGCTAAGGGGGCCCAGCCTGAAGGCCAGTTAGGGGGGAATTTGGGGTGAGTGCTTATTTGTGCCCTGGGTACCACTGGAACTATAGCAGGGTGACTGTTACCCCAATGTTTCTATATATCTGTAACCTTGTTATGGGCTAAGGGGGCCCAGCCTGAAGGCCAGTTAGGGGGGAATTTGGGGTGAGTGCTTATTTGTGCCCTGGGTACCCCTGGAACTATAGCAGGGTGACTGTTACCCCAATGTTTCTATATATCTGTAACCTTGTTATGGGCTAAGGGGGCCGAGCCTGAAGGCCAGTTAGGGGGGGATTTGGGGTGAGTGCTTATTTGTGCCCTGGGTACCCCTGGAACTATAGCGGGGTGACTGTTACCCCAATGTTTCTATATATCTGTAACCTTGTTATGGGCTAAAGGGGCCCAGCCTGAAGGCCAGTTAGGGGGGGATTTGGGGTGAGTGCTAATTTGTGCCCTGGGTACCCCTGGAACTATAGCGGGGTGACTGTTACCCCAATGTTTCTATATATCTGTAACCTTGTTATGGGCTAAGGGGGCCCAGCCTGAAGGCCAGTTAGGGGGAGATTTGGGGTGAGTGCTTATTTGTGCCCTGGGTACCCCTGGAACTATAGCAGGGTGACTGTTACCCCAATGTTTCTATATATCTGTAACCTTGTTATGGGCTAAGGGGGCCCAGCCTGAAGGCCAGTTAGGGGGGGATTTGGGGTGAGTGCTTATTTTTGCCCTGGGCACAAGCAAAACCTCCATCAGGCCAGTAGACCCCATGGGACTACCAAATAGCCAATCACAATCCGTATTTGGCACCCCCAAAGGACTTTTTCATGCTTGTGTGGCTCCCCAAAATATTCTACATCTGTGTGTGGTTCACAAGTAAAAAAAAAAGGTTAGGGATCCCTGCTCTATAACATAGACACAGAAACCCATTCATGTCAGTAGGGGGTTTCCCAGTGTGATAATGGACACTTACATTCATCAGAATCAGAGTCGGAAGAGTCGGAAGAATCTTTGCCATCTCTCCCATAGACACAGAGAGGATACAAAGCTACAAAACAGACACACATTATACACATACATATTAGTCTGCACAAACAAGATCATTATTGGCTGATTTTTACTAAACACTGCAGGTCTAATGCAAGGTATTCACATAACTAACAGATATCTAGAGGATTTCTAAATGCACAGGTCAATAAGCTGCCAACTTGCTCTGGGTGGGGGCAAATCAGCTGCTTGTATTGGCCTCTGTACCGCCTAATAACAAAATAAAGTTTTAAACATCAGTTTATATAAAGATCATTTCGCTGACAATATATAGTTGATTTAGATGTTTAGCTTGCCCTTTAATCACCTTGTTAGGATATTCAGAAAGGACAGGCTTGATAGATTTATCCCTTTATTCAGACTCATTTATTATCCATATTTTACTGCCCTTCATTAACTTAATATGCATCTGTAGATAATCCCGGCTGTACCAAAAGAGCCATGATGAGCAAATCTGTCCCAAAACATGTGAAAACCTTTGCATAACGGCGAAAAATACGCAAAAACTGCAAAAATGTTGAATGTAAAAAAAAAAGGTGGTAGGGGCCATTGGGGGGTGCAGGGGCCCCTGAGGCAGAAGCCCCAGTGGGCCCTATACTCCCCAGTCCGACCCCACTCAATTTTAATCCAGTCCCTACGGATGTAGATAGGAGGATTGTGGGCAATAAACCACAAGAAAAAAAATGCTTTCAAGTAAAATATTCGGATTTGCGCAATTGTAGTGGTTCCTTAAAGGAGACATATCCTATAAAAATTAACAATGTACAAGGGAATTATACTCCTCTAGATATAGAAGGATTGTGCTAAAAAAAGTTGTATTTCAGACTGATTTATTGAGAAATTAACCCAAAACCCCACTAGCCCCGCCCATCCATTTCACTTCCTGCTGGCTGAATTCTCTGGATGAGCTGGGGAGCCGGCGGCACTGTAGGATAGGAACCAATCAGCAGCTAGGCTGACCTGATAGGGAACTGAAGCCTGTCTGTGCTTGTGTGACTGCAGGGCTGTGATTGGCTCTCCCCCTCCTACTGTGCTTCTGGCAGGGACCGTTAGGACACGCCCACCCCTCATTTCCCAGACAGGGACCTGAGAGGATCTATAGGGAGCTCCAATACAGGGGCCATTGTTACAGATAGGGTTAATGTTTATTTCCTACCAAATAAAGCCCCTGTAAGCTGATAGGGTGCATAGAGGCTGCCTAATAGCCAATCACAGCCCTTATTTGGCTCCTCCATGAACTTTTATGGTGCTTGTGTTGCTCCCCAAGTCTTTTTACATTTGACTGTGGCTCACGAGTAAGAAAGGTTGGGAATCCCTGTTTTACAAAAATGTACTAAGGGGTATACGTGTATCATACTGTGGAGTGAAGCATCACCGGTGATGTTGCCCAGGGCAACCAATCAGCATTTTGATTTCAACAGTTAGAAAACCAAAGCAAAGCATCTGATTGGCTGCTATGAGTAACATCACAGGTAATGTTTTACTCCACTTTTTACACAGCATGATAAATATACCCCTAAATACACGATTTTTAGTGCTAAAAAGTTTTATTTGGGGGGGAAAAAGTTGATAAGTGCCAAAAAGTTCTTGACCCTTTTCTCACCCAGAGTGCAGATTAGAACCACAGAGCTGAATATCTTCATTTTTTTCAGTTATCTAGAAGTTCTCTAAAGAAATAAATAAGACAATAATAAGATAAAGACAAGCAGTTCAGAGCAATTACAGAAACCAGAAATATTTAATTGTATTAAAAATGTAATTAAGTTTGTTGAGTGCAATGGCATTCCTAAGCCATGATTACATCATTCATATAATAACTGTAAATAAAATAAATGAAAATGAATTCTTTTAATACTGACATCACAATGTTTCAGTAAACATTTAATTCTTTAAAAATGACACAACATTTTAGTTTGTTGACTGAATTCATTTTAGACAACGTCTTTCACGTAATCACTGTAAATAAATGACGTTAATGCGATTGTGAAGTCTCCGTTTAAAAGATTAAGGGCACAAATAATAACAGAGGAAAAAAAGAGCTATAGAAAGTGTATTTAAATAACCAGTGCATCTCACAATCTCACAAAAAATATTATTATAATGGAAAGTTAATACAGGCATAGTATCGCTTATCTGGAAACCCATTATCCAGCAAGTTCCATTTTAATCGAATTCTAATTTTTAGAAATGATTTCCTTTTTCTCTGTAATAATAAAACAGTACCTGTATTTGATCCCAACTAAGATATAATTACCCCTTATTGGGGCAGAACAGTCCTATTGGGTTTATTTCATGGTTAAATGATTCCCTTTTCTCTGTAATAATAAAACAGTACCTGTACTTGATCCCAACTAAGATATAATTACCCCTTATTGGGGGCAGAACAGCCCTATTGGGTTTATTTAATGGTTAAATGATTCCCTTTTCTCTGTAATAATAAAACAGTACCTGTACTTGATCCCAACTAAGATATAATTACCCCTTATTGGGGCAGAACAGCCCTATTGGGTTTATTTAATGGTTAAATGATTCCCTTTTCTCTGTAATAATAAAACAGTACCTGTACTTGATCCCAACTAAGATATAATTACCCCTTATTGGGGCAGAACAGCCCTATTGGGTTTATTTCATGGTTAAATGATTCCCTTTTCTCTGTAATAATAAAACAGTACATGTACTTGATCCCAACTAAGATATAATTACCCCTTATTGGGGCAGAACAGTCCTATTGGGTTTATTTAATGGTTAAATGATTCCCTTTTCTCTGTAATAATAAAACAGTACCTGTACTTGATCCCAACTAAGATATAATTACCCCTTATTGGGGGCAGAACAGCCCTATTGGGTTTATTTTATGTTTAAATAGTTTTTTAGTAAACTTAAATCATGGAGATTCATACTATGGAAAGACTCCTTATCCAGAAGACCCCAGGTCCCGAGCATTCTGGATAACAAATCCCATATCTGTATAGTGATTGGGTTTTACCAATTTAATTGGTAAATTTGGTAATTTAATTTAGCAAAACAACAAAACTATTCTTATACTCAACCTTACTAACCAGTCTATGAGCCAAGCTCAGGTTAATCCACCTTCTCGCCCCATACAGCTCTGGGATAGATAAAGTTAGTGAATTAGAACAGATTTCGTACTTACATTAGATGTTTCCTTCAGCTGACAATGTCCTTCTATAGAAAAGCACAAACACGCCAGTATTTATATATGTTATATGATCTATGCCGTGTGTTTGTTCCTATATAGAGAAAGGAACACAATGACACACTTAATTGTAGGACATGGTTCCATAAGGAAGTCATTAAAAAGGGAGAATAACTGCAGTTTATGTGCATCAATGAAAAGCTCTTATGCAACAAGTTTCTGTTGCCTCATACATATGTTATTATACAATAAACCCAAACAGATCTACACATAGTAAACACATTTTCTCCATAGGCTGAGGACACCTTGTCATGTGGCTGCTCAGGGAGAACGTGAAATGCCTGAAATGGGTAAAAGCCTATGTTATACACTTATACCAATGGGGTAGGAACATTTGAGTAGACAGTAGACAGCATGTCCAGTAGGTCCAGTAGACAGCATGTTCCCTCATTAGATGAATGGGAAGTATTTGTGAGCAGGTCAGGGAAATTGTTATTGCCATATTTTGCCTGGAAAGGAATAAGGCAATATAACACAGTACAACATAGGAGATTGAAGTCCAAGTGTAGATAATCTTGGGTCAAGGTTAATTGAAACTAGCTATGATATGGCAGACTCAGAGCTTTGAGCTAGGCCGGTGTTGGGCCAATATAATTTATGAAGCTCACTAAGATATCTGGTGAGACCCAACTGAATGCTCTCTAGATGCCTCCTCCCCTATATAGAGCCTTTATACTGCCAACTATAGCATTCCAGGTGCTCTAGTTACTCCTTAATTGGGTCTTCAAATACACAAAGGCCCAGGGCACTACTATAACAGGCTAGAGTAAAAAAGTCAAAGTATGGTGATATAGACCCATTACTAACACGTGTTTTTGGACAAGTTTTTGCCATAAAGTACTGTTTCTATTCAGGTGAATGCGAAAGAGAAGGGTTTTCGTTATTACCAGCTTAAGGCAATATAACACAGTACAACATAGGAGATTGAAGTCCAAGTGTAGATAATCATGGGCCAAGCGTTTATAGGTTGATTGAAACTAGCTATGATATGGCAGACTCAGAACTTTGAGCTAGGCCGGTGTTTGTAAAACTGTTGGGCCAACATTATTTATGAAGCTCAGTAAGATATCTGGTGAGACCCAACTAAATGCTCTGTAGATGCCTCCACCCCTATATGAAGCCTTTATACTGCCAACATATAGCATTCCAGGTGCTCTAGTTACTCCTTAATTGTGTCTTCAAATACACAAGGGCCCAGGACACTACTATAACAAGCTAGAGTAAAAAAGTCAAAATATGGTGATATAGACCCATTACTAACAAGTGTTTTTGCGCAAGTTTTTGCCATAAAGTACTGTTTCTATTCAAGTGAATGGAGAGTCACTCGCTACAGAGAAGGGTTTTCATCATTACCAGCTTAAGGCAATATAACACAGTACAACATAGGAGACTGAAGTCCAAGTGTAGATAATCATGGGCCAAGCGTTTATAGGTTGATTGAAACTAGCTATGATATGGCATACTTGAGCCTTGAGCTAGGCTGGAATTTCTAAAACTGTAGGGCCAATATAATTTATGAAGCTCACTAAGATATCTGGTGAGACCCAACTGAATGCTCTGTAGATGCCTCCTCCCCTATATAAAGCCTTTATACTGCAAACATATAGCATTCCAGTTGCTTTAGTTACTCCTTAATTGTGTCTTCAAATACACAAAGGCCCAGGACACTACCAGACTAGAGTAAAAAAGTCAAAGTATGGTGATATAGACCCATTACTAACAAGTGTTTTTGATATCCACTCTCTTCTCAAAGCAGATTGGCTTTCAAGTGATGCTTTCCTACAAGGACAAGTTTCTGCCATAAAGTACTGTTTGTATTCAAGTGAATGGAAAGTCACTCCCTACAGAGAAGGGTTTCCCTTTGTTTCTTTCCTAAGGCAACCAAGTTCCCTTTGTGCTATTACCCCAACAAGGTGTCTGTGGAGGTTCTCATTAATCTAGCTCATTGTATATCTATAGTAATAAGTCAGATCAACCGAACTTGCTGTATTGTTTTTCTCTCTTGAAGATGTTTCAGTAGTCATCTGGCTTTCTTCATTCAGAATGATCAATTGTTAATTGTGACCTACAACATGCCAACATCCAAGCCCCTTTGGTTTGTATATTTATTATACACACTTCCCGCCTACAGAGATACTCAAGGAATAGGACAACAAATCTCATGGAATTCAGTAAAATCAGATCTTGTTTGTTATTATTCCTAGTGCTGCAGGTCATTTGATTTTCTAATCACTAACGTTTGGGGTGAGGGATCCATGCCACCCATTTCTCTGGGTATTGAACTGTACAGCTCCCCCATTTCTGTCTGTATTGCATTGAATTCATTCCCTCATTTCCCCCTTTCCTAGACTGAATGCCCCCCACCCATCCCTTGTATTGGGTTAAATGGCTTCCCTGCATTTACCCTGGTATCAAGCCCATTTCTCCCTGTACTATACTGGGCTGAACAGATTCCCCTATTTCCTCCTATACTGATTGGCTTCTTTCAACCTGCGCCCCTGTATTCGATTCAATAGCTTCCCATTATTTATAGCTCTATTGGATCAACTGCTTTCACCCCATTTCCCCCTACCGACTGAATTTTCTATTTGATTGGATCACACAGATCTGTTAATTATACTGCATTAGGGAATGTATTTCCTACTCTCAGCCACACCCTGTAATAGAACAATCTTCCTATTATTGGATCCACATTATTGCCTTCCTGGGAAATACAATAACCCAGTACAGCCGCCAGTCAGTCAGTAATGAGCCCCATCTTATCAGTGTTACCCAAGGCACAGGGCAGACATAAGATAGGGAAGAGCTCATTAGACAAAGCTGATCTGTATAGAATATTCATAGGGCAGGGTTTTTTTCTGATGAAAGAACAGGCAGAACATGGTTTCAAAGAAAAGCTTTTTTTATTGGGTTTTTGTTGACCGCAGGTTTATATGGCCTTTATAGTCCACGTGCACCCTAGGCGTGGCGGCTGTATAGAAGGAGCGGGTTTTAAGGGCAATAGACTCATGACTGATGCCAGAAACCCATTATAATTATCAGCAGAAATGTTTCCCTGTGGAAGTTGGTTCTGTTGTGAATGAGAGTATTATTGGGCGGCCAACACACCAGCATCTCATTGGTGGTTCTGTAGTGAATAAAAGTATTATTGGGCAGCCAACACGCCAGCATCTCGTTGGTGGTTCTGTTGTGAATGAAAGTATTATTGGGCGGCCAACACACCAGCATCTCATTGGTGGTTCTGTAGTGAATGAAAGTATTATTGGGAGGCCAACAAGCCAGCATCTCATTGGTGGTTCTGTAGTGAATAAAAGTATTATTGGGCGGCCAACACGCCAGCATCTCATTGGTGGTTCTGTTGTGAATGAGAGTATTATTGGGCGGCCAACACGCCAGCATCTCGTTGGTGGTTCTGTTGTGAAGGAAAGTATTATTGGGCGGCCAACACACCAGCATCTCATTGGTGGTTCTGTAGTGAATGAAAGTATTATTGGGAGGCCAACACGCCAGCATCTCATTGGTGGTTCTGTAGTGAATGAAAGTATTATTGGGCGGCCAACACACCAGCATCTCATTGGTGGTTCTGTAGTGAATGAAAGTATTATTGGGCGGCCAACACACCAGCATCTCATTGGTGGTTCTGCTGTGAAGGAAAGTATTATTGGGCGGCCAACATGCCAGCATCTCACTGGTGGTTCTGTAGTGAAGGAAAGTATTATTGGGCGGCCAACATGCCAGCATCTCATTGGTGGTTCTGTAGTGAATGAAAGTATTATTGGGCGGCCAACATGCCAGCATCTCATTGGTGGTTCTGTAGTGAATGAAAGTATTATTGGGCGGCCAACATGCCAGCATCTCATTGGTGGTTCTGTAGTGAATGAAAGTATTATTGGGCGGCCAACACGCCAGCATCTCATTGGTGGTTCTGTAGTGAAGGAAAGTATTATTGGGAGGCCAACACGCCAGCATCTCATTGGTGGTTCTGTAGTGAATGAGAGTATTATTGGGCGGCCAACACGCCAGCATCTCATTGGTGGTTCTGTAGTGAATGAAAGTATTATTGGGCGGCCAACACGCCAGCATCTCATTGGTGGTTCTGTAGTGAATGAGAGTATTATTGGGAGGCCAACACACCAGCATCTCATTTGTGGTTCTGTAGTGAATGAAAGTATTATTGGGCGGCCAACACACCAGCATCTCATTGGTGGTTCTTCAGTGAATGAAAGTATTATTGGGCGGCCAACACACCAGCATCTCATTTGTGGTTCTGTAGTGAATGAAAGTATTATTGGGCGGCCAACACGCCAGCATCTCGTTGGTGGTTCTCTAGTGAATGAAAGTATTATTGGGAGGCCAACACACCAGCATCTCATTGGTGGTTTTGTAGTGAATGAAAGTATTATTGGGTGGCCAACACACCAGCATCTCATTGGTGGTTTTGTAGTGAATGAAAGTATTATTGGGTGGCCAACACACCAGCATCTCATTGGTGGTTCTTCAGTGAAAGAAGGTATTATTGGGCGGCCAACACACCAGCATCTCATTGGTGGTTTTGTAGTGAATGAAAGTATTATTGGGTGGCCAACACACCAGCATCTCATTGGTGGTTCTTCAGTGAAAGAAGGTATTATTGGGCGGCCAACACACCAGCAAGAGAATATTTATCAAACACCGACTGCTTGGTGACGAACAATCAGCTAAACCAAGTTGCACTGAAAGGAGACGTAACGCCTGTTATTAAAATACATCACATGTGTGAACACCCTGGAAGTGCTCTACAAAGTATTTTTTTTAACAAAATGTTACACAACCCCTTTAATTTGTATTATTATGTTTTTATTGGCCTTTAGTCCTTTATACCTTAGTACAGGGAACAGTAACTGTCACTGAACTCTGCATTGTAGGCCTGTGGGTGCTACTGAGCCAATGACTCCACACAGCTCCCACCTGTCATAAAAACATAGCATAACTCCCCTCTAGCCACTCCCAGTCCCTACCCACAATCCTCTGCTGAATTAAACAAGATATACGTTAGAGGTTAGACTGTCAGATGGGGAACCCTACAGGCAGCTGCTTAAAGTCCATCCAATATAAAAGATATAGTTGGGATATGGGATCTGCTATCCAAAAATCTGTTATGCAGAAAGGTCCGAATTACAAAAAGCTCATCTCCCATAGACTCCCTTTTAAACAAATAATTCATATTTTTTTTAAATGATTTCCTTTCTCTCTGTAATAATTAACAAGTACCTGTAATTGATTGAACTAAGATATAATTACCCCTTATTGGGGCAGAACAGCCCTATTGGGTTTATTTCATGGTTAAATGATTCCCTTTTCTCTGTAATAATAAAACAGTACCTGTACTTGATCCCAACTAAGATATAATTACCCCTTATTGGGGCAGAACAGCCCTATTGGGTTTATTTCATGGTTAAATGATTCCCTTTTCTCTGTAATAATAAAACAGTACCTGTACTTGATCCCAACTAAGATATAATTACCCCTTATTGGGGGCAGAACAGCCCTATTGGGTTTATTTCATGGTTAAATGATTCCCTTTTCTCTGTAATAATAAAACAGTACCTGTACTTGATCCCAACTAAGATATAATTACCCCTTATTGGGGGCAGAACAGCCCTATTGGGTTTATTTAATGGTTAAATGATTCCCTTTTCTCTGTAATAATAAAACAGTACCTGTACTTGATCCCAACTAAGATATAATTACCCCTTATTGGGGGCAGAACAGCCCTATTGGGTTTATTTAATGGTTAAATGATTCCCTTTTCTCTGTAATAATAAAACAGTACCTGTACTTGATCCCAACTAAGATATAATTACCCCTTATTGGGGGCAGAACAGCCCTATTGGGTTTATTTAATGGTTAAATGATTCCCTTTTCTCTGTAATAATAAAACAGTACCTGTACTTGATCCCAACTAAGATATAATTACCCCTTATTGGGGCAGAACAGCCCTATTGGGTTTATTTCATGGTTAAATGATTCCCTTTTCTCTGTAATAATAAAACAGTACCTGTACTTAATCCCAACTAAGATATAATTACCCCTTAATGGGGGCAGAACAATCCAATTGGTTTTAATTAATGTTTTATTGATTTTTTTAGATATGGAGATCCAAAATTACAGAAAGACCCCTTATCCGGAATACCCCTTGTCCCAAGCATTCTGGATAATGGGTCCCATACCTGTACTGTTAAATGGGCTTATGCAAAATATATACTTTTTTATAAAAAAGTTTACATCTCCTTTAAGATACAATTAATCCCAAAAGCAAGCCTATTAGGTTTATTTAATCTTTTAATGTTTTTTAGCAGATTTAAGGTTTGAAGATCCAAATTACAGAAAGACCCCTTATCCAGAAAACCTCAGATCCTAATCATTCTGGGTAACAGGTCCCATACCTGTATATGGACAAAGAATCCCTGTTTTGTTTAAAGGGGAGGGTATTGCTTGGCAGCTTAATGCTTAGTGCCCTATATATATTGATAATGGGGGAGTGCAGGGGGGCTCTTGTTGTCTATATGAATTTTTGGTTGAACACAACCTTCTCTTTTAATACAGCGTGAGTTTTCCCTATGTACCAGGAGGCCGGACTGGTTATGTAAAAGAAAGAAAAACAGGATCATTAGGAATACAATTAGAGACCCGCAAGAATTAAATGTTACTGAATAGAGGTCGGCACAAAAATCCATATGGATAATATACGGCTGTGTGTATAAAGCCATACGCACTGTATGAGAGATACACATGTTTATATGAAAGTAGCCAAATTGCTCTTCTGATTTATTCTAGGAGCTGCCGTTGCCGGGACACGTATCATTGGCAACTTATTGCACTTATTCCTGGCACGGAGTCTGGTTCTGTTCTGTTACAGCCCTAGGGTTTCCTTAGTCAGAATCTTTCAATGCAGAACCCTATGGGAAATATTCAATTAAAGATATAACAGTGATCCATAAGCTCAAGGTCGCTATAGACTGATGAAGAATAATCTGATTAAGGATTTGGTTCTGGAAGTCTCTGTGGGTATGGTTCTGCCTGATATGTATGTTGTGCCATTGCAGGAGGTGGGGATGATGTTGGGCATCTCCTTAGGGGAATATAATGACAATAATAGAGCAGTGCACCCTGGGGAGGCCTGAGGAGGCATCTTTCTTATTGAAAACAACATCAGCACCGGCCCCAATACCTACAGATGTACGACATGCGCCTCACATAGAACTGGGCTCTGAACAAGCTGTTTCACTAATGTCGGCTGATTCGCTAGTGGAAAGTGGTGCCGTTTGTGCTATTGGAAATAATAATAATAATTGTAGTTGGAAAAGGCCACTTTCCTTCTTTTATAAAGGACATGTAAACCCTACATTTTCCTACAATGTATATAAGTTGGGCACATCTCCCCCACCCAAACCATTCCATTTGTACGACATTTATATCCCCTCCATTCGCCATCACGTTTTCCTAAAGCAAATAAAGACGGCCATTTTCCCTCTCACACATCTGTAAACAGCATATATGCACTGAAATGTTCATGTAATACAGAATGCAGGCTTACACAGGCAGAACTTATTTTGCAAAAACGTCCTGCTTGCATTGTGCCCTGTAACGGTTAAACTGAGTTTAGGACAAGAGGATACAAAACTATGGAAACCAAAATTCCATCTCTGACTGGAGGGTGTGTTTGGAAACTTGGGTTGAGAAGAACTGAGCATGCCCAGTAGCCCAAGTCAATTCCTATGGGAGGGGGCCGAGTGGGTTACAGGAGGAGAAGGAATACTAAGTGATTAGGGGGATGCTGCAGCCTTACTATTAACCCTTCAACACAGGAGTGCCAGGAATTTTAAGATTTCAAAGAGGCTGTTTTCTTTTTTGTGGGGGGGTTTACATGTCGTTTAATATGTTGACAGAACAGTACTGAATAAAGTTTAAATAACAGTCCAAGTGATCAGAGCAGAGAGAGAACAATGAGAGGGAAAATCACTGGGGGGTCAATTTGTCTGACAATCCCAATCCCCCCTGTACTTCAGTAATCTCCAACCTAGTGATGGTTGTGCTTTGCTCCGCTCATTAGGTGCAAGGCAAAGAAGGCAGGCCCTATCATACATCCAGGGCCCCCAATACAAAAGCCCATACAGATGGACCCCCACATCCCGTTAACTCCCCATCCAGAGGGCCCCAATCCCCACCCAAAGCGTTGTGCCTGACAAACTCTTGGGGGGAACAGTCCTTCACAGCAGTGTTGTGGGGTTGTGTATATCTGTACATACTGAGCCGCTCATCCCCCCACACAAGTAGCCCCTGTGGCCCAAGAGCCAAAAAGACCCAACTCAACATAACTTTCAGACATTCAAGTTGCCCCAGGGACTGGTACGATTGCCATTTTGGAGTCAGGAAAGAATTGTTTCCCCTCTGGGGAGAGACGCTTCAGATGGGGTTTTTGCCTTCCTCTGGGGCAACTAGAAGTTAGGCAGGTTATGGTTGAACTTGATGGATGTACGTCTTTTTTCAACCTAACTTACTATGTTACTATCCTTAGTAGTTTCCCCCATTAATATATTATTTTTATTCCATCCATGCCCCTGCTTAGCGCCCCATACTGGGGACAACCCCCTGGTGTTTTCCCTTGGTCTCTTAAGCCCCACCCATGCGGGGACATTCACCTGGTACTTAGTTGTGTGCTTATTGGTTGGACTTGTCCCTCCCTCAGTGGTTCCAACTGATTGAAACTATACAGCCCCCTGAATGTGCTGGGTGCGGAGACCCTAGGGCACGCGCTAAGGGCCCCTGGGCAGCAGGTGAGTAAGCACTAAGGTCCCCTGGGCAGCAGGTGAGTAAGCGCTAAGGGCCCCTGGGCATCAGGTAGGTAAGCGCTAAGGGCCCCTGGGCAGCAGGTAAGTAAGCGCTAAGGGCCCCTGGGCAGCAGGTGAGTAAGCGCTAAGGGCCCCTGGGCAGCAGGTAGGTAAGCACTAAGGGCCCCTGTGCAGCAGGTAAGTAAGCGCTAAGGGCCCCTGGGCAGCAGGTAGGTAAGCGCTAAGGGCCCCTGGGCAGCAGGTAAGTAAGCGCTAAGGGCCCCTGGGCAGCAGGTGAGTAAGCGCTAAGGGCCCCTGGGCAGCAGGTGAGTAAGCGCTAAGGGCCCCTGGGCAGCGGGTGAGTAAGCGCTAAGGGCCCCTGGGCAGCGGGTGAGTAAGCGCTAAGGGCCCCTGGGCAGCAGGTGAGTAAGCACTAAGGGCCCCTGGGCAGCAGGTGAGTAAGCGCTAAGGGCCCCTGGGCAGAAGGTAAGTAAGCGCTAAGGGCCCCTGGGCAGCAGGTGAGTAAGCGCTAAGGGCCCCTGGGCAGCGGGTGAGTAAGCGCTAAGGGCCCCTGGGCAGCGGGTGAGTAAGCGCTAAGGGCCCCTGGGCAGCAGGTGAGTAAGCGCTAAGGGCACCTGGGCAGAAGGTAAGTAAGCGCTAAGGGCCCCTGGGCAGAAGGTGAGTAAGCGCTAAGGGCCCCTGGGCAGCAGGTGAGTAAGCGCTAAGGGCCCCTGGGCAGCAGGTGAGTAAGCGCTAAGGGCCCCTGGGCAGCAGGTGAGTAAGCGCTAAGGGCCCCTGGGCAGCAGGTGAGTAAGCGCTAAGGGCCCCTGGGCAGCGGGTGAGTAAGCGCTAAGGGCCCCTGGGCAGCAGGTGAGTAAGCGCTAAGGGCCCCTGGGCAGCGGGTGAGTAAGCGCTAAGGGCCCCTGGGCAGCGGGTGAGTAAGCGCTAAGGGCCCCTGGGCAGCGGGTGAGTAAGCGCTAAGGGCCCCTGGGCAGCGGGTGAGTAAGCGCTAAGGGCCCCTGGGCAGAAGGTAAGTAAGCGCTAAGGGCCCCTGGGTAGAAGGTGAGTAAGCGCTAAGGGCCCCTGGGCAGCAGGTGAGTAAGCGCTAAGGGCCCCTGGGCAGCAGGTGAGTAAGCGCTAAGGGCCCCTGGGCAGCAGGTGAGTAAGCGCTAAGGGCCCCTGGGCAGCAGGTGAGTAAGCGCTAAGGGCCCCTGGGCAGCAGGTGAGTAAGCGCTAAGGGCCCCTGGGCAGCAGGTGAGTAAGCGCTAAGGGCCCCTGGGCAGCAGGTAAGTAAGCGCTAAGGGCCCCTGGGCAGCAGGTGAGTAAGCGCTAAGGGCCCCTGGGCAGCAGGTGAGTAAGCGCTAAGGGCCCCTGGGCAGCAGGTAGGTAAGCGCTAAGGGCCCCTGGGCAGCAGGTAGGTAAGCGCTAAGGGCCCCTGGGCAGCAGGTAGGTAAGCGCTAAGGGCCCCTGGGCAGCGGGTGAGTAAGCGCTAAGGGCCCCTGGGTAGAAGGTGAGTAAGCGCTAAGGGCCCCTGGGCAGCAGGTGAGTAAGCGCTAAGGGCCCCTGGGCAGCAGGTGAGTAAGCGCTAAGGGCCCCTGGGCAGCAGGTGAGTAAGCGCTAAGGGCCCCTGGGCAGCAGGTGAGTAAGCGCTAAGGGCCCCTGGGCAGCAGGTGAGTAAGCGCTAAGGGCCCCTGGGCAGCAGGTGAGTAAGCGCTAAGGGCCCCTGGGCAGCAGGTAGGTAAGCGCTAAGGGCCCCTGGGCAGCAGGTAGGTAAGCGCTAAGGGCCCCTGGGCAGCAGGTAAGTAAGCGCTAAGGGCCCCTGGGCAGCAGGTAGGTAAGCGCTAAGGGCCCCTGGGTAGAACCCGACAGCTCCCGTTTGAATTCCCCGCTCCAGGGGCGGTGCAGGCGGTTCCCCAGCCCGGAGGCACAAGCAGGGGACGCCCCCAGACCAGGAAGCCTGAATTTCCGCACCAACCCAATCGGGCAGCCCGGCACCCACACGCAGCAATGGGGATACAGAAGTTGGCCAGTCTCATTAAGAAGGAGGCTCCGGAGTCCATCTCAGCGGTTCCGCCCAGGGATTACCGAGGTACCGGGCGCAGAACGTAGGGGAGATGTGACAGGATCGCATTGGGCTTGCAGTAGGCGTGTCTCACAGGAGCAAAACATCACCGCGCAGGCATTGTGGGAGTTGTAGTTCTGGGCGCCAAATCCTCCGCTCATTATTATTGTACAGCGTGACTGAATAAACTACAGCTCCCAGAATTCCGTGCGACAGTTAAAGGGACACAAGGAATAGCTGCGCGTTTCTTCTCTCTTTATCTTATCTGTTCTGTCAGTAGCAATCTCTCTGCGTATCCCAATGTCATGTAGCCGAATTCTGCTTATATCCCTTACCCATAGCTATCCCCTGGGTGCTGGGCATGACTGCACTCTCATCTACTCAGAGGTCCCAAACTTTTATTAACACTAAAGCAGCCCCTTGGCCCCAACATTATCAGCCTTCTTGCTCAGACCTTCTTCCCCCCAGCCTTCATTCCCAGCACCCCCAGCCTTCATACCCAGCACCCCCAGCCCCCATACCCAGCACCCCCAGCCCCCATACCCAGCACCCCCAGCCCTAATACCCAGCACCCCCAGCCCCCATACCCAGCACCCCCAGCCCCCATACCCAGCACCCCCAGCCCCCATACCCAGCACCCCCAGCCCCCATACCCAGCACCCCCCATATCCAGCCCTAATACCCAGCACCCCCAGCCCCCATACCCAGCACCCCCAGCCCCCATACCCAGCACCCCCCATATCCAGCCCTAATACCCAGCACCCCCAGCCCCCATACCCAGCACCCCCAGCCCTCATACCCAGCACCCCCAGCCTCCATACCCAGCACCCCCAGCCCCCATACCAGCACCCCTCATACCCAGCACCCCCAGCCCCCATACCCAGCACCCCCAGCCCTCATACCCAGCACCCCCAGCCTCCATAGCCAGCACCCCCAGCCCCCATACCAGCACCCCTCATACCCAGCACCCCCAGCCCCCATACCCAGCACCCATAGCCAGCACCCTCAGCCCTCATACCCAACCTTTATACCCAGCACCCCCAGCCCCCATACCCAGCACCCCAGCCCTCATACCCAGGTTCTGTCAAACCTGGACACATAAGGCTCAGTTCCCCCACTCTAACAATCCTCTAGTTCCCCAGTTTCCCATACTCTATTGTTTCCTGCACTTCCCTGAACCTGACACTCACCTTTGTGCTTACCCATGGGGCCCCCAATCCTGTTCTCTCATTTCATATTCAGAAAATTAAAGGTTTTTGAACCCAAATTATTTCCAAATTTTTCCTGGGAAGACTTGTCCCCCTAACTGGCCTTCAGGCTGGGCCCCCTTAGCCCATAACAAGGTTACAGATATATAGAAACATTGGGGTAACAGTCACCCTGCTATAGTTCCAGGGGTACCCAGGGTACAAATAAGCACTCACCCCAAATCCCCCCCTAACTGGCCTTCAGGCTGGGCCCCCTTAACCCATAACAAGGTTACAGATATATAGAAACATTGGGGTAACAGTCACCCTGCTATAGTTCCAGGGGTACCCAGGGCACAAATAAGCACTCACCCCAAATCCCCCCTAACTGGCCTTCAGGCTGGGCCCCCTTAGCCCATAACAAGGTTACAGATATATAGAAACATTGGGGTAACAGTCACCCCGCTATAGTTCCAGGGGTACCCAGGGCACAAATAAGCACTCACCCCAAATCTCCCCCTAACTGGCCTTCAGGCTGGGCCCCCTTAGCCCATAACAAGGTTACAGATATATAGAAACATTGGGGTAACAGTCACCCCGCTATAGTTCCAGGGGTACCCAGGGCACAAATAAGCACTCACCCCAAATCCCCCCCTAACTGGCCTTCAGGCTGGGCCCCCTTAGCCCATAACAAGGTTACAGATATATAGAAACATTGGGGTAACAGTCACCCTGCTATAGTTCCAGGGGTACCCAGGGCACAAATAAGCACTCACCCCAAATCCCCCCCTAACTGGCCTTCAGGCTGGGCCCCCTTAGCCCATAACAAGGTTACAGATATATAGAAACATTGGGGTAACAGTCACCCTGCTATAGTTCCAGGGGTACCCAGGGCACAAATAAGCACTCACCCCAAATCTCCCCCTAACTGGCCTTCAGGCTGGGCCCCCTTAGCCCATAACAAGGTTACAGATATATAGAAACATTGGGGTAACAGTCACCCCGCTATAGTTCCAGGGGTACCCAGGGCACAAATAAGCACTCACCCCAAATCCCCCCCTAACTGGCCTTCAGGCTGGGCCCCCTTAGCCCATAACAAGGTTACAGATATATAGAAACATTGGGGTAACAGTCACCCCGCTATAGTTCCAGGGGTACCCAGGGCACAAATAAGCACTCACCCCAAATCCCCCCCTAACTGGCCTTCAGGCTGGGCCCCCTTAGCCCATAACAAGGTTACAGATATATAGAAACATTGGGGTAACAGTCACCCTGCTATAGTTCCAGGGGTACCCAGGGCACAAATCTCCCTGTCATATAAATGACACTTTCCCTGTTTCCCTACAGACCGAGTTCTCGCTATTGATGCCTCTGTGGCCATTTACCAGTTTAATGCCGCAATCCCTACTATAATAAACCGGGACGGGGAAGACCTGAGGTATGGATTTAACAGTGCAAGTTTACCTTTTGGCTGTTTAGCTACATACAGTATAACACACAATGCATCTGTAAAATATACTTATATAAATGGTGCTTATTGGTGTCAGTTACAATCAATGTTCAGTGATGTCCTTTGTACTATAAAAAAATTGGTATAGAGAGTAATAGTGACACTTTTTTTTACTGTATTCAACTATGGAGCATAAATAGGTCTGAACCATTGTATAGCATGACTATAGCAGTGCCAGCGGGAAGTTATAGGGGGGGGTTCACCTTTAAATTAATAGTATATGTATATCTTTATTTATATCTTTATTTATAAAGTGCTGCTTATGTACGCAGCGCTGTACAGTAGAATACATTAATACAAACAGGGGGTTATTAAGATAATAATAGATAAATACACAGTATAACAATAAATACAGATAAATACAAGATACAGTTGCAACAAGTTAAGAGTCAAAGACACAAGAGGATGGAGGTCCCTGCCCCGTAGAGCTTACAATCTAGAGTATATTATAGAATGACCAAGTCTTAGCTTTTGAATTATTTGCCTTTTTCTGTTTCCAGCTTTCAAAAGGGGGTTTACTGACCCCGGCAGCCTATAAACTATTTTTGTGAGACTTCATTGTTATTATTATTGCAATTTTTTATCCTATTTATTCCTATTCATATTCCAGTTTCTCATTTAAACCACTGCCTGGTCGCTAGGGTAATAAAGACCCTAGCAACCATATAGCTGCTCAAATACCAAACTGGAGAAGTACTGAACAAAAATGCTGAATAATTCCAAAACCACAGAAAATAAAAAGTCAAGACCAATTGAAGCATGTCTTAGAATATCAAGCTCTGCATTATAGTATAAGGTGGGCAAGCCCTTGATGGGTTTGGGCAGCCACAAAGAAAGCGTTTCTGTAACATTGCCCAATACTGCTCTCCTGTCAGTGCCTTGCAGGGAATGTTCTATCGCACAGTGTACATGCTGGAGAATGGGATCAAACCCGTGTTTGTATTGGAAGGGCCGCCTCCTGCTCTGAAACACAGAAAGGTAAGCACCCTAGGGCACTGGGCATTGTGATTAGGGACATTTTCCACTTGGTTAATCCATAGCTAACAAAGCTCATCTGATCAGATATTGACTGGGGATGGCAATTTGGGACAAAAACTTGGGTTTAATACTGGCTACACCTTCCATGGCTAATTAGTAATTAATTTAGATGCATGTTGCATGGCTGCACATAAATCAGGTCAGACTGCAGCACGTATATACATTAATAGCAAATGAGCCATGCAGGATGGGGACTCAATATGTGCCTGGTATTAAAGGGGCGAGGTGGGCTCTCTATTGACCTCTTCCAGCATAATTACTGCTAATTACTGTATGTGCTAATGCTCCTCCTGTTAAAGGTAAAGTACAAATCCTTTCATGTTAATATTCCGGTAACTGGCTTCTTTTTCTTCCATTTTCTTATTCAGGGAAACAGTGATGGTAAATCCACTCCAGGTAAGCCTGTGGCCTTGATATTGCCTTATGGCAGGGGTCCTCAAACTATGGCACTTGGGACGGATATGGCCCCCCAAGGTCATTTACGTGGGATGGATACGGCCCCCCAAGGTCATTTACGTGTGACAGATACGGCCCCCCAAGGTCATTTACGTGGGACAGATACACCTCCTTCCAAGGTCTTCACCCCTGGCTACTACCTGTCTGCCTCAGTGTGGTCCTTGGCCCCAGGGCACCACGTTGCTGAGGACCATACTGAGGCAGACAGGTAGTAGCCAGGGGTGAGGACGTGCCGAGCCGCAAACTATAGTCCGGCCCCCAACAGTCTGAGGGACCGTGAACTGGCCCCTTGTTTAAAAAGTTTGAGGACCCCTGCCTTATGGTAGTTATTGGGTTAACAGTGCTATGGTTAGAAAGTGCTTCGTTGGGCCATTTGGTGCTGAATTGGGTTGTCTGGTCAATTAAGTAATTTATTTGGTTATTAAGTTGTAAGTATGAGAAAATTTATGGTTTGTTGGAGCTGTGCTGGGTAATGCTTAATGGGTGTCTCTTAGGTTAAGTAGCCCCTGCCTTCAGTAAAATGGCTCCCCTCCACCCCATGGTGGCCACAAGCCTTCAGTAAAATGGCTCTCCTCCACCCCATGGTGGCCACAAGCCTTCAGTAAAATGGCTCTCCTCCACCCCATGGTGGCCACAAGCCTTCAGTAAAATGGCTCTCCTCCACCCCATGGTGGCCACAAGCCTTCAGTAAAATGGCTCTCCTCCACCCCATGGTGGCCACAAGCCTTCAGTAAAATAGCTCACCTCCACCCCATGGTGGCCACAAGCCTTCAGTAAAATGGCTCCCCTCCACCCCATGGTGGCCACAAGCCTTCAGTAAAATGGCTCCCCTCCACCCCATGGTGGCCACAAGCCTTCAGTAAAATGGCTCACCTCCACCCCATGGTGGCCACAAGCCTTCAGTAAAATGGCTCACCTCCACCCCATGGCGGCCACAAGCCTTCAGTAAAATGGCTCACCTCCACCCCATGGTGGCCACAAGCCTTCAGTAAAATGGCTCACCTCCACCCCATGGCGGCCACAAGCCTTCAGTAAAATGGCTTCCCCCCACCCCATGGTGGCCACAAGCCTTCAGTAAAATGGCTTCCCCCCACCCCATGGCGACCACAAGAAAGAAGTGCATACGTGGTGTGCAGGGGAGGGGGGTTGGGGTAGCTGTGATCCCCAACCAGTGGCTCAGGGGCAACATGTTGCTCCCCAACCCCTTGGGTGTTGCTCTCAGTGCCACCAAACCAGGGAGTTATTTTTGAATTCTTGACTTGGGGGCAAGTTTTGGTTGAATAAAAACAAGATTTCCTACCAAATAAAGCCCCCTGTAAGCTGATAGGGTGCATAGAGTCCCCTAATAGCCAATCACAGCCCTTATTTGGCTCCTCCATGAACTTTTATGGTGCTTGTGTTGCTCCCCAAGTCTTTTTACATTTGACTGTGGCTCACGAGTAAGAAAGGTTGGGGACTCCTTGTGTAGAAGGAGTAGGACCTTGCGACTGGGGTGGGGGGAGCCAAGGTGGCAGCCCCAGTAGGCCCCGGGCACCCCAGTCCGACACTGCCTTAGCGCTTACAGTACTATAAGACCCGTTAGTGGCGGCACTGCTCACATTTCAGCTCTTCTATCTGACCCACAGGGCACGGGAGGAGAGATGATTTAGAGAAAATGCTGAGATACCTCGGAGTCCCTTATATACAGGTAACGCCCTGCGTATTCTAACGGCAGTAAACATATAACACGGGTTCTATCCACACCAACCAATCACAGCCCGTCTCTTTGTGTAGAACGATCACATAATGGTGCAAAAATGATCTTGGTGAATGAATTACCCTATTCCGTTTTTAGTTGTGGTTTTTTTACAATAAGGGACAGAATTTCCATCTAAATTAAACATTAACTATTAATATCTTATAGAATGGTCAATTTTCAGCAGCTTTTCAATTAGTCTTCATTTTTTATCTGGGGTCACTGACCCCGGCAGCCAAAAACTATTGCTCTGTGAGGCTCCAGTTTTAGTGTTTACTTTTTATTAATTACCTCTTTATTCAGCCCCCTATTCATATATCAGTCACTCTCTCTCAAACCACTCCATGGTTACTAAGGTAAATTGGACCCTAGCAACCAGATAACTGCTGAAATTCCAAACTGGAGAGCTGCAGAAGAAAAAGAAAAAAAACAGTCATAAAAAATAAAGACCAATTGCAAATTGTTTTAGCTGGTCTTGATAACAGTGTCTACAAAATGGTGCCTCCCTGCTTGCTGCTGCCATACGAGCAGATTGTTCCCCAGTATGCCCACCTAAGGGGCTGAAGGATTGGATCACATTGCCGGGATAGAGGGCACTGGGGCGAGGACCCTATCAATGCACCGATGTGCTCGTCATCGTCCCGACAGGATTTTTAAACCTAACTAATTGACATTTTTATCCCAAATATAGGTTGGGTAGGCCTGTCTGAGGGCCCCATACACAGGCTGATAAACTGCCGCCTCAGACTGCCGCCAGCTTTTACACACATCTATCAGCTTTTGCCTCTCTACCCTCCCAACTTACTTAACTGACCCCCATGTCTCTCACTCCTCTTCATCACTCCCTTACCTCTGTCTCACTTTAGCCCCGCCCCACTCTGTCCCTCTTTGCCATTCGCTCCCTCTCGCCTGTCTCTTTTACTCCCTTAATCTCCGTTGCTGACTGTACCTGTTTAATGCCGTCTCCGTGGGACAAACACAGGCCACGGGTGAAGCAGAAGCCACCTGCGCGGCGCTAGTCAAACACTGCTTGGCATGGGGCACGGTGACAGAGGACATGGACGCCCTTCCGTTTGGAAGCACCCGCCTAATACGCAACCTGAAGGCCAATAACCTGGGGTGAGTGAGAGGCAGCAGGCAGAGGGTTAAATAAAACTCTCAATGTTATATTGGATGTAGACTATAGGCACCGACTCTTAAGGTGGCCATACATGGGCCAATTCTAGCTGCCGTTATCGGTCCCTTAGACGCTTATTGGCCCATGTAGGGGCACTAACGATGGGCTTGTCCGACCGACATTAAAAAATTTAGTCAGTTTGGGGACCACATCGACTCATTGAATCGGTCCCTGAACCGACTGCGCCTATTACGGCCAAACGACCGAATTAGCCTGAATTCGCCCGATATCGCCCACCCGTAGGTGGGGATATAGGGAGAAGATCTGCTCGCTTGGCAACCTTGGATCTTAACGTGTATGGCCACCTCTAGCACATACATTTAGGCACTGTTGTGGGGCGAATCGGCTCTGGTGTTGGCTGCACTGATTTCTATACAGCTATGCACTGCTCGCCTGAACTAATTAGTAATAAGCGAATGTGGATCTTATTAGTTCTGTGTATTATCCTAGCATGCCTTATTATTATAGTGCAACTGCTGTGAATCAAAAAGACAAAGTGCAACACTAGGTGCCAACCCAAAGGGGTTCCTGTTGCTTTAAAACCAAAGAAAACCCTTGTGTAACACAGAGAATGAGTTAACTTTTAGTATGATGTAGAGCGTAATATTCTCAGACAATTTGCAATTGGTCTTCATTTATTCATTACTGTATTTGTATTTTTTTTAATTATATCCATTTTTGTTCAGCAGCTCTCCAGTTTGGAGATTTATTATCTGTTGCTCTGTGAGGCTCCAGTTTTATTGTTATTGTTCATTTTTCCAACTTATTTTTCTATTCAGTCCCTCCCCTATTCATATCCCAGTCTCTCATTCAAACCACTCCCTGGTTACTAAGGTAATTTGGACCCTAGTAACCAGGGAGTGGTTTGAATGAGAGACTGGGATACGAATAGGAGAGGGGTGAATAGAAAAATAAATAGGAAATAGTAACAATAACAATAAAACTGGAGCCTCACAGAGCAATAGGTTTTGGCTGCCGGGGTCAGTGACCCCCATTTGAAAGCTGCAAAGAGTCAAAAGAATAAGGCAAATAATTCAAAAACTATAACAAATAAACAATGAAGACCAATTGTAAAGCTGCTTAGAATTGGCCATTCTATAACATACTAAAAGTTCACCACTTTAATATTAATCCATGTTGCAGATAACAGTAAGGGGGGCACTTGGTTATTCTGCACTTTGTATTGTAGGAATGTGGAAGAATACAATCTGCCGAAATTATTGAAACTGCTGAAACTGAGCCCGGAGCAGGTGGGTAACTGGGGGCAATGGCATCGGAAGTGTTTGCTACTATTGCCCCCTATGCACGAGACCCATGGGAGATAACTGTGGCTTGGGGGTCACTTGGCAAAATGGGGGTCAGTGATATTTCAGCCCATAATGTTGGCTTTTATCCCCCCAGTTTGTGGAGCTCTGCATATTGCTGGGGTGCGACTACTCTGGGAAGATTAAAGGACTGGGCATAAAGAAAGCTCTAGAGCTGATGCAGAAACACGGGAGCATTGAGAGGATTCTAAAGACCATTAAAAAGGTGAGGAATATCCCGCAGTGCCTTATGGGCCGGTACCGCCCTGCCTACTGTGCTCTCAGCAAAGGTTAATAAAGAGAATTGTTAAAAAGGAAGGAATCCTGTATTTACCATTAGTTAAAAACGCACTTAAAGTACAGGTATAGGATCCATTATCCGGAAACCTATTATCCAGAAAGCTCAGAATTTTTATCACATACATATTCCAATCTTTGGATCCAAAAGGATTCTCGAAATAACATTTTTTTTGCTGTATGACAACCCCTACTAAGCTGTGGCACTTGTTAAATCAAATACATATTTTTAAGAATGATTCCCCTTTCTCTGTAATAATAAAACAGTACCTGTACTTGATCCCAACTAAGATATAATTACCCCTTATTGGGGCAGAACAGCCCTATTGGGTTTATTTAATGGTTAAATGATTCCCTTTTCTCTGTAATAATAAAACAGTACCTGTACTTGATCCCAACTAAGATATAATTACCCCTTATTGGGGCAGAACAGCCCTATTGGGTTTATTTAATGGTTAAATGATTCCCTTTTCTCTGTAATAATAAAACAGTACCTGTACTTGATCCCAACTAAGATATAATTACCCCTTATTGGGGCAGAACAGCCCTATTGGGTTTATTTCATGGTTAAATGATTCCCTTTTCTCTGTAATAATAAAACAGTACCTGTACTTGATCCCAACTAAGATATAATTACCCCTTATTGGGGCAGAACAGCCCTATTGGGTTTATTTCATGGTTAAATGATTCCCTTTTCTCTGTAATAATAAAACAGTACCTGTACTTGATCCCAACTAAGATATAATTACCCCTTATTGGGGGCAGAACAGTCCTATTGGGTTTATTTAATGGTTAAATGATTCCCTTTTCTCTGTAATAATAAAACAGTACCTGTACTTGATCCCAACTAAGATATAATTACCCCTTATTGGGGCAGAACAGCCCTATTGGGTTTATTTAATGGTTAAATGATTCCCTTTTCTCTGTAATAATAAAACAGTACCTGTACTTGATCCCAACTAAGATATAATTACCCCTTATTGGGGGCAGAACAGCCCTATTGGGTTTATTTAATGGTTAAATGATTCCCTTTTCTCTGTAATAATAAAACAGTACCTGTACTTGATCCCAACTAAGATATAATTACCCCTTATTGGGGGCTGCGCTGAAGCTTTTTATTGTCTGTGGAAAACCTCTATGGAAATCTGTCCCCCTAAACTGGGTGTCTGTCCCTTTCTTGGCCAAGGATCGCATCCCTGCAGATTTCCGTTACCAGGAAGCAAAGCAGCTCTTCCTCCAGCCGTCTGTAGTGGATGTGAGCCGGGTTCAGCTGAACTGGAGGGCCCCAGATGAAGAGAATCTGGTTCAGTTCTTGTCGCATGAAAAGCACCTAAAGTAAGTCCTTCCAGCCGGGATTCCAGCTTTCTGCCCTTAACTTTCAGTCTGTCCTTGTTTTCTAGAGACTCTGGGTCTCTGGGAAACTGCCTCAACTATTAAAGGAAAACTATCCCCCCAAACAATGTAGGTCTCTATAACAATATATTGCATAAACAGCTCATATGTAAAGCCCTGCTGCATCTAAATAACCCATTTTCATATAAATATACTTATTTAGCAGTATGTGCCATTGGGTAATCCTAAATAGGAAACTGCCATTTTATGTACTAAGGGCCGCCCCCTGGGATCATAGGATTCACAGTGCACACAAACAAGCCAAGGCACACATACATGCTAGGCCCCATCAGCCAATGAATGGACAAAGTGGGCTGGTACAGTTGTGGGTGGGTGGGCTGGTACAGTTGTTGATTGAGTGGGCTGGTACAGTTGTGGGTGGGTGGGCTGGTACAGTTGTTGGTGGGTGGGTTGGTACAGTTGTGGGTGGGTGAGCTGTTACAGTTGTTGGTGGGTGGGTTGGTACAGTTGTGGGTGGGTGGGTTGGTACAGTTGTGGGTGGGTGAGCTGTTACAGTTGTTGATTGAGTGGGCTGGTACTGTTGTGGGTGAGTGGGCTGTTAGAGTTGTTGGTGGGTGGGTTGGTACAGTTGTTGGTGGGTGAGCTGTTACAGTTGTTGATTGAGTGGGCTGGTACTGTTGTGGGTGAGTGGGCTGGTACAGTTGTGGGTGGGTGGGCTGGTACTGTTGTGGGTGGGTGGGCTGTTAGAGTTGTTGGTGGGTGGGTTGGTACAGTTGTTGGTGGGTGAGCTGTTACAGTTGTTGATTGAGTGGGCTGGTACTGTTGTGGGTGAGTGGGCTGGTACAGTTGTGGGTGGGTGGGCTGGTACAGTTGTTGGTGGGTGGGCTGGTACAGTTGTGGTTGAGTGGGCTGGTACAGTTGTGGGTGGGCTGGTACAGTTGTTGGTGGGTGGGCTGGTACAGTTGTTGGTGGGTGGGCTGGTACAGTGGTGGGTGGGCTGGTACAGTTGTTGGTGGGTGGGCTGGTACAGTTGTGGGTGGGTGGGCTGGTACAGTTGTTGGTGGGTGGGCTGGTACAGTTGTGGGTGAGTGGGCTGGTACAGTTGTGGGTGGGCTGGTACAGTTGTTGGTGGGTGGGCTGGTACAGTTGTGGGTGGGGGGGCTTGTACAGTTGTGGGTCGGTGGGCAGGTACAGTTGTGGGTGGGTGGGCTGGTACAGTTGTTGGTGGGTGGGCTGTTACAGTTGTTGGTGGGTGGGCTGGTACAGTTGTGGGTGGGTGGGCTGGTACAGTTGTTGGTGGGTGGGCTGGTACAGTTGTGCGTGGGCTGGTACAGTTGTTGGTGGGTGGGCTGGTACAGTTGTTGGTGGGTGGGCTGGTACAGTTGTGCGTGGGCTGGTACAGTTGTGGGTGGGTGGGCTGGTACAGTTGTGCGTGGGCTGGTACAGTTGTTGGTGGGTGGGCTGGTACAGTTGTGGGTGGGTGGGCTGGTACAGTTGTGCGTGGGCTGGTACAGTTGTTGGTGGGTGGGCTGGTACAGTTGTGCGTGGGCTGGTACAGTTGTGCGTGGGCTGGTACAGTTGTGCGTGGGCTGGTACAGTTGTGGGTGGGTGGGCTGGTACAGTTGTGCGTGGGCTGGTACAGTTGTGGGTGGGTGGGCTGGTACAGTTGTGCGTGGGCTGGTACAGTTGTGGGTGGGTGGGCTGGTACAGTTGTGCGTGGGCTGGTACAGTTGTGGGTGGGTGGGCTGGTACAGTTGTGGGTGGGTGGGCTGGTACAGTTGTGCGTGGGCTGGTACAGTTGTTGGTGGGTGGGCTGGTACAGTTGTAGCCATGTTCTGTGCCCTTACAAGCATTTGCTGTGTGGGTCCTGCAGTGAGACAAAGATTCGTACCAAGCTGGCGAAGCTCCGCGCGATACAGCAGCCAAAGGAGAAGAAAACACCAAAGAAAAGGAGCGCTCAGTCCAGTCTTTCTGATCCCAATAACCAGAAGCAGCCAAAGATGACGGATTTCTTCATGGCCAAGAAAAAAAGCCAGAAGCAGCCCCAGGTGAGGTGTGGGTAGGGGGCAGAGTGTGTGTAGGGGGGCGGAGTGTGGGTAGGGGGCGGAGTGTGTGTAGGGGGGCGGAGTGTGGGTAGGGGGCGGAGTGTGTGTAGGGGGGCGGAGTATGGGTACGGGGAGGAGTGTGTGTAGGGGGCGGAGTGTGGGTAGGGGGCGGAGTGTGTGTAGGGGGCGGAGTGTGGGTAGGGGGCGGAGTGTGGGCAGGGGGCGGAGTGTGGAAAGGGGACGGAGTGTATCTATACAATGGGGATTTACAATGGGTATATGTCCCTAGAGGGGTCAAATAATAAAGGTGCTTGGGGGGCCATAAAAATATGGAAAATACAACCAGGTCCCCTCCATGTTTTCCTATTCCCATGTCCATTTATTGCATATCCTTATAGGTCCCACTTCTCTCAGTCCCCCCCTCTGTTGACCCCCAGTCTCCATCTTCTCCTCTCCATTGCTTTCCCTTCAGTCATTGTCATTGTACCCCCCATAAATACCTATAGTCACTTATTTGCCCTCTGTTTTTCTATTGATTGAGCCCTACATTCACTACACTCTTTTCCTCCGCCATTTTTTTCTTGTTGAAATATTTGGCTTCACCCATTTTGTAGCCAGTCATTGTGTGAGTGGGCCTTGATATGAATTTCTCCGCTAGGAGGCGCCGTCCAAAACTGGTAGAAGCTGAAGGCCCTGTTGGCTGGAACCTTATGGCCTGGTTTCTCCAGAAAAGGTCCCAACCCTATGCTGTCCTCCATCTTATCCCCGCCCCCTTAGGCTCACAGTGTAATGACACCTCTCCCTTACTTTATTCTATTGTGAGTTCTGGGACCTGAAGTCCATCTGTTTCTTTATAGAGGTGATGGCACTGAGGTAACGGAAGTCCCAGAATCCATCACTTCCCAAAGGAACAAAGCGAGGAAGGGGTTGTGACTTTTTTGACACAACCGCAAATTTTTCGCAGTAGAATTTTTTGCCCAATGGCAAAATGTGGAATTTGGGTGCGAATCCATGCCAGTCTCATTACTACATGTTTATTATATGTATGGTTGGCAGGTCAGACAGTGTTTAAGCACCTTTTCTAAATAACCGTGGCAAAAAGGGGGGTATACTTTCCCTTTAATCCCAATAATGATTGACACAAACATGGAAGTCTTTGACTGAAAATGTTATTTTCTGCAACATCTCATACCCAATATGTGCATTTCCCTTAGGGCAATATCCAGAACACAGACCCATCTGGGAATATCCCATCAACCTCCATGGGCACTGGATGCGGCCAAAGCACTCGCTGACCAGCCATCCCCGGAGGCGGGGCTTACGGTGGAACCAATTGTGGATAAGATTTTTTTGCACTTTATGTATTGAGGGACCATATTATGATACAATAATGTTACAATTATTATTTATTGCTTTTAAAATATAAACCCCACGTGTATTAAAAGACACAATTTGCCCAGGAGCAGTAACCCATAATCAGGGGACCAATAAATGCTGCCTGCTGATTGGTTGCTATGGGTTACTGCTCCTGGGCACACTTAGTGCCTTTCATTACATAACCACCTAAAACTCTTATGGGAAAATGTAACAAAAGAGCAAAGTTTTCTGCAGGACTAATAACCCATAGCAACCAATCATCTCATTGCTTTTAAAAGACAGCTAGATGCTGATTGGTTGGTTTTATTATGTCACACACTTAAAGGAGCAGTTTAGTGTAAAAATGAAACTGGGTAAAAAAGACTGTACAAAATAAAAAATATTTGCAATATAGTTAGTTGGGCAAAAATGCAATCTATAAAGGCTGGAGTGGCCAGATGCCAACATAATAGCCAGAACACTACTTCCTGCTTTCAGGTCAGATTCAAATGCAAACTAACTGAACAGTTATGTCCCATATGGCCCCCACTTAAGTCACTGATTGGTTACTGACTGCTAACAGCTTAGAGAGCTGTAAAGGAGGAAGTAGTGTTCTGGCTATTATGTTAGACATCAGCCCTTATAGATACATTTTTTTATTTTGTGCAGTCTGTTTTACCCAGTTGGGTTTTTACACTGAACTGATCTTTCAACATCTCACAGGGCTGAGGCATTAAAGTCTGATCATGCTGTAGCGACGGCCAAACTGTCACCCAATCCCATAGCCCTAGTGTCGCAGGGGCAGATTTCTAGTTGCTACTCGCTATAGATATAGGTGCTTATGGCAGAAACCATTGCTAGCCCCATAGACCATGTTAGTAAGGCCTATCTGTATTTTATTTCCTATTATGGCATTGCCCAAACATGCAGTGAGCTTCCTTGGGTGGTCCTGGCACCCTACAGTCTGGGGTGGTGCACCCTAGAGGCTGTGTGGATAGTGTGGGGGAGATTAGGGGCCCCTTGCCTGTGTGCTTATAGGACTGTCTGTATCAGAGATTCTAGTGCCTGCTTTGTAACACGCCTTGCAATAGGTTCCCTAGTTTTATTAAGAGGAACATTATTTTTTTTACTCCAATGTGGACTTTTTAATGTGTAAATGTAATTAGTAAAAATATAAAGAGGAAGGCTTGGGTGTTGTTTTTGCACACAGACACAATATGATACACGGTGCAACAAAATGTCAATAAATACTTTTGGTTCAAAATGCAATCCGTAAAGGCTGGAGTGGGCAGATGTCTAACATAACAGCCAGAACACTAATTCCTGCTTTCAGCTCTCTAACCTCTTAGTTAGTCAGTGACTTTAGGGGGGGCCATATGGGACATAACTATTCAGTTAGTTTGTGAGGACGCAGGTCAGATTCAAATGCAATTTAACTGACAGTTATGTCCCATATAACCACCCCCCTCCAAAGTCACTGACTATGAGGTTAGAGAGCTGTAAAGCAGGAAGTAGTGTTCTGGCTATTATGTTAGACATCTGCCCAAATTTTTACCTACATTTTTTTATTTTGCGCAGTCTGTTTTACCCAGTGGAATCACTGGAAGGCGCTGTTAGAGCAATGATCGCAGGAAAAGGAAAGAAGCATTTAAAAACACAGGGGGATTCCTAACTAATTGGGCCCCAATTAATACATAAGTAATACATGTATTTTATTGCAACATGCCAACCAACCCATGGTTACAATCCATCTGGCACAGTCCCGCCCAGGCACAGACATACCCGTCACTGTATAGCAGGGCACTCTGAGCGAGGGACACATCTTTCATTCAGCCAAACAAATCCTTCTTTGCAGATACACCCCGGCCTGCAGTCTTGAGTGCATATCGAGGGCTCACAGGTAGGCGGGCAGTGCCCATAGCACTGGGAATAGGTTTGCGGATCTTTGCAGTTGATACATTTATCTTCTGGGATACACTCAGTGGATTCGCGAGTCTGCTTCACAAATCCAGGAATGCAGGAACAGCCGGCTTCCAAGATCTTGGGGCAATTATTGTGTTTGCCCCCACATAGCTTTGGGCAGGGCTTGCATGGGTACCACTGCTGGTTCACTGGGCATCTTGGTCCTGTACAAGAAGAGCAAAGAAATGCACTAGGGACCGGGACAAGCAGAAATGTACTGTTATACAATTATATTTTGGGTCCCATTTACTAAGGTTTTCTGTGAAAAGTTTGTACTAAGCACAATTCAGCAGGAACAGCCCCCTAAGTTTGCTCATAGCCTGTACAGAGAGATACCATAAAACTATGGCACATAGGGATTCCCCTGTACTAAGCACAATTCAGCAGGAACAGCCCCCTAAGTTTGCTCATAGCCTGTACAGAGAGATACCATAAAACTATGGCACATAGGGATTCCCCTGTACTAAGCACAATTCAGCAGGAACAGCCCCCTAAGTTTGCTCATAGCCTGTACAGAGAGATACCATAAAACTATGGCACATAGGGATTCCCCTGTACTAAGCACAATTCAGCAGGAACAGCCCCCTAAGTTTGCTCATAGCCTGTACAGAGAGATACCATAAAACTATGGCACATAGGGATTCCACTGTACTAAGCACAATTCAGCAGGAACAGCCCCCTAAGTTTGCTCATTGCCTGTACAGAGAGATACCATAAAACTATGGCACATAGGGATTCCCCTGTACTAAGCACAATTCAGCAGGAACCGCCCCCTAAGTTTGCTCATTGCCTGTACAGAGAGATACCATAAAACTATGGCACATAGGGATTCCCCTGTACTAAGCACAATTCAGCAGGAACCGCCCCCTAAGTTTGCTCATTGCCTGTACAGAGAGATACCATAAAACTATGGCACATAGGGATTCCACTGTACTAAGCACAATTCAGCAGGAACAGCCCCCTAAGTTTGCTCATTGCCTGTACAGAGAGATACCATAAAACTATGGCACATAGGGATTCCCCTGTACTAAGCACAATTCAGCAGGAACCGCCCCCTAAGTTTGCTCATTGCCTGTACAGAGAGATACCATAAAACTATGCCATATTCCAATAAATTGTTAGTGTGTTATTTCCCGTATAAAAAAAAGACTGACTGAGTGAATCATATCGCCTACATTAAAATATTACATTTATAAGTGCATTTTTAGACAATGAATCTCTCTTACCATTAACTGTAAGGTTCTGGGATATCACCAGTGTGGCTGTAAGGGCTGTAGAAAAAAAGAAAATGACCTTATATATATTATATATCAATGTTAGCTGCATGTGGCAATGCTAATAGTGCAGAGTTACTTCTTCTAAACAATATATTTGTTATTATATAAGTATAAATAATATATTATATTAATAAGCCTTAATTTCATTGGGCATTAAAGGGCCAGTCAATGAGTGTAACTATTGAATGGCCAGAGCTCTGTCTTTAGGGCTTCACCTCTTCGTTAACTTTTAGTATGGACAATCCTAAGCAACTTTTATTTATTTGCCTTCTGCTTCTGACTCTTTGCAGCTTTCAGATGGGGGGTCACTGACCCCAGCAGCCAAAAAACAATTGTTCTCTATTATTGTTACTTTTTCTAACTTATTTTTCTATTCAGATCCTCTTCTACGTCTCTCTCATTCAAGCCACTCCCTGCTTGCTATGGTAATTGCACCCTAGTGACCAGATAGCTGCTAAAACTCTAAATTGGAGAGCTTCTGAACAAAAACAAAAATGAAAAAGCTACACGTAATTAAAAAAAAATAAGATTAATGGAAAATTGGCAAATTTTACTCTATAAATCATAATAAAACTTATAGGATAACTATACCCTCAAACAATGTACAAACCATTGCTTTATCCTTCCCCCAGCCCATGAGTTTGGATCATACACATACCATAAATAAGTGGGAATAAAACATAAATTGGAAAATATGCCTTATGGTTTTTATTGAAAGGTTATTGTGGGATCTGAACACTTTTAACCAACCACATCGCTCAGTTTGACGGATTACACATCTCGGCATTTATGCTATGAAGGGATAAAGCATTCTGGGACTTGTAGTCCAGCAACATTAAGGTATTATATATATTAATATAAATATACCGTATATACTCGAGTATAAGCCGAGTTTTTATACAGTAAATAATGCACTTAAACTAGATGCAATGCATTTGTTGCGCACCCCCCCCCCCCCCCCCCCCCCGTGGATGCACAACATCATGTGCTGCGCAGCACCACTGACGGACACTTGTTGTGCTCGTTGCGCACAACCCCCCCTCGAGACCTTATCTTCCAGCTTTAAATCTCACGTGCACTATTGCAATCGCACTGGATTGGCAGGAAGGCTGAATGCGCAGCCCATTACCAGGTAAAGGAGCCATGATGGAGTGCACACTGGCAGCTCCCTCAGGGGCAGCCCTGCTTCTTATACAGTGGCTTGCAAAAGTATTCGGCCCCCTTGAACTTTTCCACATTTTGTCACATTACAGCCCCAAACATGAATCAATTTTATTGGAATTCCACGGGAAAGACCAATACAAAGTGGTGTACACGTGAGAAGTGGAAGGAAAATCATACATGATTCCAAACATTTTTTACAAATAAATAACTGCAAAGTGGGGTGTGCGTAATTATTCAGCCCCCTGAGTCAATACTTTGTAGAACCTCCTTTTGCTGCAATTCCAGCTGCCAGGCGTTTAGGGTATGTCTCTACCCGCTTTGCACATCTACAGACTGAAATCCTTGCCCATTCTTCTTTGCAAAACAGCTCCAGCTCAGTCAGATTAGATGGACAGCGTTTGGGAACAGCAGTTTTCAGATCTTGCCACAGATTCTCCATTGGATTTAGATCTGGACTGTGACTGGGCCATTCTAACACATGGATATGTTTTGTTTTAAACCATTCCATTGTTGCCCTGGCTTTATGTTTAGGGTCGTTGTCCTGCTGGAAGGTGAACCTCCGCCCCAGTCTCAAGTCTTTTGCAGACTCCAAGAGGTTTTCTTCCAAGATTGCCCTGTATTTGGCTCCATCCATCTTCCCATCAACTCTGACCAGCTTCCCTGTCCCTGCTGAAGAGAAGCCCCCCCAGAGCATGATGCTGCCCCCCCATATGTGACAGTGGGGATGGTGTGTTCAGAGTGATGTGCAGTGTTAGTTTTCCGCCACACATAGCGTTTTGCATTTTGGCCAAAAAGTTCCATTTTGGTCCCATCTGACCAGAGCACCTTCTTCCACATGTTTGCTGTGTCCCCCACATGGCTTGTGGCAAACTGCAAACGGGACTTCTTATGGTTTTCTGTTAACAATGGCTTTCTTCTTGCCACTCTTCCATAAAGGCCAACTTTGTGCAGTGCACTACTAATAGTTGTCGGACAGATTCCCCCCCCTGAGCTGTAGATCTCTGCAGCCCCCCCAGAGTCACCATGGGCCTCTTGGCTGCATTTCTGATCAGCGCTCTCCTTGTTGGGCCTGTGAGTTTAGGGTGACGGCCGTGCCTTGGTAGGGTTACAGTTGTGCCATACTCCTTCCATTTCTGAATGATCGGTGGAACAGTGCTCCGTGGGATGTTCAAGGCTTTGGAAATCTTTTTGTAGCCTAAGCCCGCTTTAAATTTCTCAATAACTTTATCCCTGACCTATCTGGTGTGTTCTTTGGACTTCATGGTGTTGTTGCTCCCAATATTCTCTTAGCAACCTCTGAGGCCGTCACAGAGCAGCTGTATTTGTACTGACATTAGATTACACACAGGTGCACTCTATTTAGTCATTAGCACTCATCAGGCAATGTCTATGGGCAACTGACTGCACTCAGACCAAAGGGGGCTGAATAATTACGCACACCCCACTTTGCAGTTATTTATTTGTAAAAAATGTTTGGAACCATGTATGATTTTCGTTCCACTTCTCACATGTCCCACTTTGTATTGGTCTTTCATGTGGAATTCCAATAAAATTGATTCATGTTTGTGGCTGTAATGTGACAAAATGTGGAAAAGTTCAAGGGGGCCGAATAATTTTGCAAGCCACTGTAGCAGTAGTGTTGTGGGTGCCCGGGGTGTGCAGAGGTGCCCAGGCTGAGAGCGGGGTGAGAGCTGTCACTTTCACTGGTCAGCACTGCTGGAGGGGGAGTGGATGATTAAATTGTGAGTATGGGTACGGGTCCCTATAACTACTGACTTTTCCCAGCAAGCGCTGGCTCTCCAGGGTCGATGGGAGATGTAGTGCCGTGTGCCGGCATAGCTGAACTATTTAGCCTTCCCAAACTTGCTTTTGTCTGCTGCTGTAGCATTTTTCTTTTCCTAAAGTTATCTATTTATTTATCTGTTATTTGATTATTGAAACTTAGCAGTAGCGGCTGCATTTCCCACCCTCGGCTTATACTCGAGTCAATACGTTTTTCCAGTTTTCTTAGGTAAAATTAGGTACCTCGGCTTATATTCGGATGGGCTTATACTTGAGTATATACGGTAGTTTGATAAAGCTTTCCCTCAGCTCTCCAGGGTCGGCGATGCCATTATAATACAAACATTTCCTCCAATAACCAGTAATACAATAAATAACATTTGGGATCCAGCCCCAAACCCATAAGGGGGGTCGTTTGATATAAAATAGCAGTTATAAGGATTTCCTTACCCAGTGCCAAAACCAGTGGGATTGGAAGGGGGCGCAACATTGTGACCTATAGAGATAGGGAGAAAGTTATTGCCTTGGAATAAAGGGCACATTAACCCACTGTCCCGAAGCTCTATAATGTCTCTCCTTACCTGTCTCTGCAGGAGCAGTGATGCCGACCGAACGTTCAGCTTCTATTTATCCTCAGACTGCAGAAAAAATAAGGCGGTGCCTCTTGTACTAATAACATAATATACAGATAATTATTGGGAAATCGTAATTAAATTATAATTAGATCTCTCTCTGCTCATTGCTGTTACTCAATCTGATCACTGCGATTCACACAATGGCAGACAGGGCGGCAGATTCTGCCTAGTGATGACAGTCACAACATTTAAAGTGTTTTTTAAATATATCATAACGTTGTCTTTGCATGAGCTTTATAATAATAATAATAATAATATATAGGTTGGCAAAACAGTAGGGTTTAGGTCTATGAAGATTCTCATTCATCCAGGTTGTGATATACAGTATCTAGTAGAATGAAGTCTAAAACAACTGGACTTTTCTGAGTTTTTTCTTGAAAACGTTTCACCCCTCATCCGAGTGGCTTCTTCAGTTCAAATGACTGGAAGGTATTTAAACTCTTGATGGTAGTAGAGTCACAGACATCCAATCACAATGGTTCCATTGAACTTGTTCAGTTAGGTGTTGGCTGAAACTGACAGGTGTAAGAAGGTAGGATCCAATCACAATGGTGCCATGATTCTCATTGATGAAGGGGTTAATCCTTCAAAGTACATGACTGGAAGTGTGAATTGTTGTGAAACTGCCGGGGTAAGGATGTCAAAGCGGCATTGTGTGTTGGTGACAAGCGGTGTCGCAGGCCCCCTCCTCTGTTCACGGATGGTTTTTCCAGGCTGGCATAAATGGCCTCTTTCAAACCATCTGTCCTCTCGGTCCAAAATATGCACGTTACTGTCCTCAAGAGTGACCTTTAGGAACTAGGGTTTAGGAACTCCAAGTAACAATTACTTACACAAGCAGCCCTATCAGCACAAAATGATCAACGTGACCTATAGGGAACTTGTTATGTACATTCATATTTTGCAACTTTCCTACTAATTACTTGCCCAGCAGCAGATCTGATGTCATTCTATTGCTAAAGAATTTATTAGGCTTGAGTCCCAAGGCCCGAGTGATTGTTTCAATACAGAACAAAGGGAACTGGGATTTAGTTATGATCATAAATCAAACAATTATGAAGACATATACGTTCAGGAAAGTCAACGCCCAGATGTAAATATTCTATATATATAAAGTGGCCTTACTCAAGCATAATTACTCTTTGCAAACACGTGTAGTCTGAGGGAAACCTCAATACAGTATAGCAAAAACAGGTGAATCCATTTCTGTTTGTGGCCGGGTTTGTTGGCTGAATAATTGTTCATCAGCATGCCTTGGCAATAGAACAAGGAACTCTACGGGAAAGATTTATCAAAATGTGAGTTTGGAGCTTAATAAACCCATGTTCTATTCATTCCTATGATATTTTAAGAAGTGTATTTATCAAATGGTGAGTTCTGGGGTTATCATATAAAGCTATTATCTATATCTATTATCTATAGCTATCTATTGTCAATATTTATCATCTATATCTATCTATTGTCAATATCTATCATCTATAACTATGTTCTATCTATCATCTATAACTATGTTCTATCTATCATCTATATCTATGTTCTATCTATCCTCTATATCTATGTTCTATCTATCCTCTATATCTATGTTCTATCTATCATCTATAGCTATGTTCTATCTATCATCTATAGCTATATATTGTCAATATCTATAATCTATATCTATGTTCTATCTATCATCTATAGCTATCTATTGTCAATATCTATCATCTATAGCTATGTTCTATCTATCATCTATATCTATGTTCTATCTATCATCTATAGCTATGTTCTATCTATCATCTATAGCTATGTTCTATCTATCATCTATAGCTATCTATTTTCAATATCTATCATCTATAGCTATGTTCTATCTATCATCTATATCTATGTTCTATCTATCATCTATAACTATGTTCTATCTATCATCTATATCTATGTTCTATCTATCATCTATAGCTATGTTCTATCTATCATCTATAGCTATATATTGTCAATATCTATAATCTATATCTATGTTCTATCTATCATCTATAGCTATCTATTGTCAATATCTATAATCTATATCTATGTTCTATCTATCATCTATAGCTATCTATTGTCAATATCTATAATCTATATCTATGTTCTATCTATCATCTATAGCTATCTATTGTCAATATCTATCATCTATATCTATGTTCTATCTATCATCTATAGCTATATATTGTCAATATCGATCATCTATATCTATGTTCTATCTATCATCTATAGCTATATATTGTCAATATCGATCATCTATAGCTATGTTCTATCTATAATCTAAATCTATGTTCTATCTATCATCTATAACTATGTTCTATCTATCATCTATAGCTATGTTCTATCTATCATCTATAGCTATCTATTTTCAATATCTATCATCTATAGCTATGTTCTATCTATCATCTATAACTATGTTCTATCTATCATCTATATCTAAGTTCTATCTATCATCTATAACTATGTTCTATTTATCATCTATAGCTATGTTCTATCTATCATCTATAGCTATATATTGTCAATATCTATAATCTATATCTATGTTCTATCTATCATCTATAGCTATGTTCTATCTATCATCTATAGCTATCTATTGTCAATATCTATAATCTATATCTATGTTCTATCTATCATCTATAGCTATCTATTGTCAATATCTATAATCTATATCTATGTTCTATCTATCATCTATAGCTATATATTGTCAATATCGATCATCTATATCTATGTTCTATCTATCATCTATAGCTATATATTGTCAATATCGATCATCTATAGCTATGTTCTATCTATCATCTATAGCTATATATTGTCAATATCGATCATCTATAGCTATGTTCTATCTATCATCTATAGCTATGTTCTATCTATCATCTATATTTATGTTCTATCTATCATCTATCGCTATGTCCTTAAAAAAATCTGCTTAATATGAGGAAAAACCTGTCAACTATCCAGCAACAAAATACAAGCAAAGAGCACAAACAGCTCTGATATTAAAAACCAAGATCTCTACAGAAACGTAGTAATTATGACAAGAACATAATGTTCTATTTCAGCTGCTCAACTTTCAGGTTAAATTCTAATAAGATCTTCAAACATCAGAGCCTTAGATTGAGAAACCGTCCCTCACACAATACAAAGGGAGTGATTTGTTCATGAAGGCAGGAAAGCTGAGTGTCTGCTCCTGTAAAACCTGTCACTGTGTCAGATCAGTCACCGGCCTAAATAAACTGAGTCAGGGACCGTGGGCAAATTGGCAATGATATTGGCTCAGACTGGGAGGAGCAGTGGAGAGCGGAGGCACATTAGGCTGTTTCTCTGCCATAAGTATTCTATTCTAAACCATGAGTTAGAAGCCATTTAAGTGCCAAAGAAAAGAATATTTTATAGGATTCTTATGGACACATTTGAGGAGCAAGGAGCGCCGCTGGACCCCAGTATTGCCAGTGAGCCCTTACAGCTTGAAAAACACAGCACTAAATCATTATATATAGGCCTCCAGACTTTGAAAACAAGACAGTTCCAATAAATGTATCCTAAACTGCTTGGTGGTCAGAGCCCTACTGGGCCATCTATACCTACTAGGGCCCTAGCAACTGCTTCCCCTATAGTTTATATAAATACCCCGCTGTGTAGCCCCGGGGGCAGCCATTCCTGCACTGGTACAGCTGGGGTGTTTGCTACAGAAACCCTACTATAGTTTATATAAATACCCCGCTGTGTAGCCCCGGGGGCAGCCATTCCTGCACTGGTACAGCTGGGGTGTTTGCTACAGAAACCCTACTATAGTTTATATAAATACCCCGCTGTGTAGCCCCGGGGGCAGCCGTTCCTGCACTGGTACAGCTGGGGTGTTTGCTACAGAAGCCCTACTATAGTTTATATAAATACCCCGCTGTGTAGCCCCGGGGGCAGCCATTCCTGCACAGGTACAGCTGGGGTGTTTGCTACAGAAGCCCTACTATAGTTTATATAAATACCCCGCTGTGTAGACCCGGGGGCAGCCATTCCTGCACTGGTACAGCTGGGGTGTTTGCTACAGAAACCCTACTATAGTTTATATAAATACCCCGCTGTGTAGCCCCGGGGGCAGCCATTCCTGCACCGGTACAGCTGGGGTGTTTGCTACAGAAACCCTACTATAGTTTATATAAATACCCCGCTGTGTAGCCCCGGGGGCAGCCATTCCTGCACTGGTACAGCTGGGGTGTTTGCTACAGAAACCCTACTATAGTTTATATAAATACCCCGCTGTGTAGCCCCGGGGGCAGCCGTTCCTGCACCGGTACAGCTGGGGTGTTTGCTACAGAAACCCTACTATAGTTTATATAAATACCCCGCTGTGTAGCCCCGGGGGCAGCCATTCCTGCACTGGTACAGCTGGGGTGTTTGCTACAGAAACCCTACTATAGTTTATATAAATACCCTACAATTCAGCAGGAACAGCCCCCTAAGTTTGCTCATAGCCTGTACAGAGAGATACCATAAAACTATGGCACGTAGGGATTCCCCTGTACTAAGCACAATTCAGCAGGAACAGCCCCCTAAGTTTGCTCATAGCCTGTACAGAGAGATACCATAAAACTATGGCACGTAGGGATTCCCCTGTACTAAGCACAATTCAGCAGGAACAGCCCCCTAAGTTTGCTCATAGCCTGTACAGAGAGATACCATAAAACTATGGCACGTAGGGATTCCCCTGTACTAAGCACAATGCAGCAGGAACAGCCCCCTAAGTTTGCTCATAGCCTGTACAGAGAGATACCTTAAAACTATGGCACATAGGGATTCCCCTGTACTAAGCACAATTCAGCAGGAACAGCCCCCTAAGTTTGCTCATAGCCTGTACAGAGAGATACCATAAAACTATGGCACGTAGGGATTCCCCTGTACTAAGCACAATTCAGCAGGAATAAAGTCCAAAAACACAAACATGTTCCACAGAGACCCAGAACCATCTGCTCCCCCTCTCCCTCCCTTTATATCCCAAAAAATCCAACTTCACTCAGTTTTGTGAACAATTTCTTTTATTGTAAGGTGCCAACCCACCCAACCGTAGGATCCATCTGGCACAGTCCTGCCCAAGTACAGACTATTGGGGTAACATCTAATTGTTTTGCTGTATTGCTGGGCACTGTGAGCGAGGGATGCACTCTCCATTGTGCAATACAAGACCATCCCTGCATATGCACCCCTTTATGCACCTTAGACTTGGGCAAAATCTGCGCTGACAGCTGGGGGGGCAGAGACCTTGGCAGGGGGTATAGACTTTCAGCCCTTCGCAGATGATACAATTTTTTTCTGGGATACACGGAGAGTCGGGAGTCTGCTTGGTATATCCGGGTTTGCACGCACAGCCGGGGGGATTGGTAGCCGAGCATTTGGCTTTGACCCCACAGAGCTGCAAACAGGGCTTGCTTGGGTACCACTGCTGGTTCTCTGGGCATCTTGGTACTGTACAAGGAGAGCAGAGAGATGTGTCAGGTACCCACAGGCTGTATTATATACTCTGGATCTGTGTGTAACAGTAATATAGCCATACATTGAACTCAAAATTAAACCCAACTGACTAGTGATGGGCGAAATATTTCGCCAGTCATGGATTTGAAAAATTCGCAGAGCGTCCAAAAATTGTCGCCCGCGACAAAAGAATAGCCGTGGGTGACAAAAGAATAGCTGCAGGCGACAAAAGAATAGCAGCGGGCGACAAAAAAATAGCCATGAGCGACAAAAAATTAGCCGTGGGTGACAAAAAAATAGTCGCAGGCGACAAAAGAATAGCCTTGCGACAAAAAAATAGCCATGGGTGACAAAAAAATAGCCGTGGGCGACAAAAAAATAGTCGCGGGCGACAAAAGAATAGCCTTGCGACAAAAAAATAGCCATGGGTGACAAAAAAATAGCCGTGGGCGACAAAAAAATAGTCACGGGCGACAATTTTTTTTGACGTGCGACATTTTCGCCGTTTCGCAACTTTTTGGCCGTTTCGCGAATCTTTTGAAAGGTTCGCAAATTTTTTGCCGAAGCGAAACAGGACAGATTTGCTCATCACTACAACTCACCACTCAGTTGGGTTTAATTTAACTTATTGCAATTGTACCTTGTATTTATCTGTATTTATTGTTATACTGTGTATTTATCTATTATTATCTTAATAACCCCCTGTTTGTATTAATGGATTCTACTGTACAGCGCTGCGTACATAAGTAGCACTTTATAAATAAAGATATACATACATACATACATACATACATACTCAGTGAATTGCTGCACTCCCCGAACAGCATGTAGACCTGTGGCTGCCCCCATAAATACAGAGCAGAATATATCTGGCAATGGCAGTGCTGTATTCCAGTAAAGGAGCAGTTGCGGGCTCAGCCTACAATGGGGAACTCCCTACGGCAAGCGGTAAGGGCCAGTGCTGAGCTGCATCTGTTGCGCTCCGCACCTTTTGATGGATTTTCAGTACAGCGTGAGTTGCAGATCGGAACCCCCACCGCGCACCAAACAGGAATAAGTGCCAAGTTGCACGTTTTTGTGCCCCATAGGCTTGTGCCCAAGAATAGTATCCGCTACATCATGCTAAACTTCTAGTTTAACTGAACTTCCCCTTTAAATACACTTTTAGAAAATGAATCTCTCTTACTTGGAACTATAGGATCCTGTGATACCACCAGTGTCGCTGTGAGCGCTGCACAAAAGGGAAAAAATACACATTTTCAGTTATTTTAGCTGAGTCTGATAATGCACATTTGTGGCAGCAAAACTCATATCTAAACTGTATTCTCCTTATCCCTGGTGCAGCCCCCCCTCCCGCCCCCACTGCCCCCCAAAACTTCCCCCCAGTTTAATATTTATCCCCCGGCGCACTTGCTGCCAGCAGTAGGGTTTGTGTTGTTCCATGGGCACAGTTTACCGCAGCCCAGTAACATATACCAAGGAACCATATATTTCATTCTTACATGTATTTCTAACGGCTCTGGTTCATTAAAAGCAACGGTTTGGTTGCCATGGGTTACTGGGCAAGAGTACAAATCTATAAATATTGTTACATACATTACATACGATACATTGGGGCGAGTCCCCTTTGCCTGACATTATATTAGAGCTAACTGCCTTTCAGAATAACCGACTCCGACACAAAGCTGCATGTAGGCAGACACATTGCTGAGAGGGGGACAATGCAGTGACTTTTTTTTCAGAAATAGAACAGAATTTTTAAGTGATTATATTCAAACTGCCCCCTGTTTCCATGAGATAAAGTTTGTATTGCATATACATTTTTACATTGTAATAAAACCACGACTCAGTAATATAATAAAGGTCGCTGTTATCGGAATTTACTTACCGAGTGCCACGAGCAGCCTGATTGGAGAGTTGAGCAGCATTCTGACCTATGGGAGGGGAAGGGGAATATCAGTGGCACAGAATAAAGGCCACACTAACCCACTGTCCCGACTCCTTCAGTATAATGTCTCCCTTACCTGTCTCTCCAGTAGCAGTGATGCCGGAATAAATGTTCTGCTTCTATTTATCCTCAGTCTGCAAATGGGCGGGGCCTCTTGTACCCAAATAAAGTATGACGAGTAATAATTAGGCAACTTAATGACCTATTTTGAAATCACATTATTATATAATAAAAACAGTCTCTTTGCTCATTGCTGTTGCACAATATGATCGCTATGATTCACACACTGATGCTATTGCTAGCGGCCGGTAATGGAATCACAATGTGCAGTAATGAATTCTGTGCCCCACACACTGTATGATAATAAAACACAGGGCACAAACACAACAGCAGCAACAAAACTATACATTATCTCACATATAGAAAAAGCTACTAATGTGTTTCTTGGTTGGGGGTCCCTGTTATAGAATGAGGTGCTACAGGCTGACCAGCTGGGTTTCATAAACCCTAAAGTAGTTAATCAGTAACCCTTGCTGCTACTGGCTGAATAAAAGACATTTTTCTTTATAGGGGTTGTTCACCTTTGTTTGCCTAATGTAACTATATAAATTATACCCAAATTACTTTGGACCCTATGAAAAGTGCTTCCATAAAAAAAAAAAACTAACTTTAAAATTCCCAATCGGCCAATCGGGTTCCGCCCGAGTCTGTAGCCGGGCGGGATGATGTCACAGACAGAGAAACAGGGGAAAGCGTTCTCTGATCCCCTACAGGTGATTTGCAGCGAATTTCCACAGTTTGTCATTGGCAAATTGTTTTGCAAAATTTCACCGAACTTTAGCCACAAAAATTTGCAGTCACATAAAAAAAAAGACGGCAAAAAATTAGGCACGGTCACTTCAAAATAGGCACGGTCACAGCAAAATAGGCGTGGTCACAGCAAAATAGGTGCGGTCACAGCAAAATAGGTGCGGTCACAGCAAAATAGGCACGGGCGCATCAAAATAGACACGGTCGCATCAAAATAGGCGCGGTCGCATCAAAATAGGCGCGGTCGCATCAAAATAGGCACGGGCGCATCAAAATAGACACGGTCGCTTCAAAATAGGCGCGGTCGCATCAAAATAGGCGCGGTCGCATCAAAATAGGGGCGGTCACAGCAAAATAGGCACGGTCACAGCAAATTAGACGCGGTCACAGCAAAATAGGCGCGGTCACTTAAAAATAGGCGCGGTCGCATCAAAATAGGCGCGGTCGCATCAAAATAGGCACGGGCGCATCAAAATAGACACGGTCGCTTCAAAACAGGCGCGGTCGCATCAAAATAGGCGCGGTCGCATCAAAATAGGCACGGGCGCATCAAAATAGACACGGTCGCTTCAAAATAGGCGCGGTCGCATCAAAATAGGCGCGGTCACAGCAAAATAGGCACGGTCACAGCAAATTAGACGCGGTCACAGCAAAATAGGCGCGGTCACTTAAAAATAGGCGCGGTCGCATCAAAATAGGCGCGGTTGCATCAAAATAGGCACGGGCGCATCAAAATAGACACGGTCGCTTCAAAATAGGCGCGGTCGCATCAACATAGGCGCGGTCGCATCTAAATAGGCACGGGCGCATCAAAATAGACACGGTCGCTTCAAAATAGGCGCGGTCGCATCAAAATAGGCGCGGTCGCATCAAAATAGGGGCGGTCACAGCAAAATAGGCACGGTCACAGCAAAATAGGCACGGTCACAGCAAAATAGGCGTGGTCACAGCAAAATAGGTGCGGTCACAGCAAAATAGGCACGGGCGCATCAAAATAGGCGCGGTCGCATCAAAATAGGCACGGGCGCATCAAAATAGGCACGGTCACAGCAAAATAGGCGTGGTCACAGCAAAATAGGCACGGTCACAGCAAATTAGACGCGGTCACAGCAAAATAGGCGCGGTCACTTAAAAATAGGCGCAGTCACAGCAAAATAGGTGCGGCAACAGCAAAATAGGCGCGGTCACAGCAAAATAGGCGCGGTCACTTCAAAATAGGCGCGGTCGCATCAAAATAGGGGCGGTCACAGCAAAATAGGCACGGTCACAGCAAAATAGGCACGGTCACAGCAAAATAGGCGTGGTCACAGCAAAATAGGTGCGGTCACAGCAAAATAGGCACGGGCGCATCAAAATAGGCGCGGTCGCATCAAAATAGGCACGGGCGCATCAAAATAGGCACGGTCACAGCAAAATAGGCGTGGTCACAGCAAAATAGGCACGGTCACAGCAAATTAGACGCGGTCACAGCAAAATAGGCGCGGTCACTTAAAAATAGGCGCAGTCACAGCAAAATAGGTGCGGCAACAGCAAAATAGGCGCGGTCACAGCAAAATAGGCGCGGTCACTTCAAAATAGGCGCAGTCACAGCAAAATAGGCACGGGCGCATCAAAATAGACACGGTCGCATCAAAATAGGCGCGGTCGCATCAAAATAGGCGCGGTCGCATCAAAATAGGCACGGGCGCATCAAAATAGACACGGTCGCTTCAAAATAGGCGCGGTCGCATCAAAATAGGCGCGGTCGCATCAAAATAGGGGCGGTCGCATAAAAAAAAAAAAAGGCTCAGTCGCATCAAGAAAAGGCACGGGCGTGTCCAAATAGGCACAGTCACATCAAAATAGGTAGAGTGGCGTCATAAAAATCGCAGGTGCATCAAAAAAAGGCACAGCCACATAAAAAAAGAGTGATCGCGTCAAAAAGGGACATGGTTGCGTATAAATAGGCACGGTCGCATAAAAAAAAAGGTGCGGCCACTTAAAAAGGCGCGTGGCGCCCAAGTTTTGTGCATTTTCCACCGTTTCATGAATTTTCTATAGTTTCGCAAATTTTTCAGCAAAGCGAAACAGGACAGATTCGCTCTTTACTATAATTAAGTTAAGTAACTGGCGCAGTATTGCCTGAGGTACTAACCCCAATCGCTACCTCCTTGTTGGCGTCAAAGACTGCCTTTGCTACCTACTCACTTGTGAGGTGGTCCTGGTACCCAGTGCTACTACTTCCTCTAGTCCTAACTAGGTGCAGCCCCCTTATGGTCCGGCCAGTTGCTTGCCTTGCCATCAAATCTCCTTAGGCCAAAAGAGAAAGTGCCTGGGGTTCTGTGCTTCCTTATATTAATTCTGAAGGGGAATCCCCCTACAGGCCAACCCTAATGGGTGGTGCCACCTACTGGCTGACTAACATGTTGCCTATCTATTTACATTTGAAATAAATCTTTATTTTACCTCCTTGCAGCCAGCTGGAATGAATAGAAATAAATACCCGCTGCTGAGCATTTGGCCAGTTTAAAAATAGAAGGAACTTAGTCAGGGACAATCATTCTCTGGGGCAAATATTATGAAAGTTGGGGCTGTCCCTGGAAATGAGAAAAGCAAATGAGATGCTGACACGGGTGTTACTTGGTGCCGTCACAGTAACGGCTCATTATGTGCATTGGTCCTCGTCATACTTCCACCAATTACATGGGCAATGAAGGAATGTTCTGGGCTCATAGGTAGTGTCTGACCATCCTGGGACTTGATGCAATTGCAGTAATGTCCTTCCATAGCCCCACCCCTGAGGGGCCCACGGCTGCACAGCAGTGACAACTCTCCAGTTGCCTTAAGCTGCCCATACACGTACCAATAATATCATACTAAACAACGTTTCATTTGATTATTGGTAAATGTATAGGGGTCCCCCAATCCTAGGAAGGAGGGAACCGGAGGAGTTTACGTTAGAAACTTTGGGTGTTGTAGGTCATTGGGTTGCCTGTTAGAAGAGGTAGAGACACGAGGGGTTAAATGAGGAAGGAACTGATGGTGCAGTGGGTGGGGCTTCATGGGGGTTACTGGTGATAGGGGTATGAAATGTAGGGCATAACAGGGGTTAGATTAGGGGCCAAAGTGATGGAAAAGGCCTGAGTAATGGAGGAAAGCCATTCCTAGGAGTGACAACAGATGGGCCCCTCACTCTTGGTTATAATTGTTTGCGGGCGTCAGCGGCTATCCGAGGGTACGAGAAAGTTAATTGTTAAAAATTATATATATGTAATTATTTACATTGCCCTTACACTGAACTGATGTTTATATGTTGGTAATAACAAGCTGCAGGTTTTTTTTATCCAAAGTATTTCATGTAGTCTGGTATGTTATCTTAATAAAGGGGGGAGGAGCTTGATGTCATTGGGAGGGGCCTGACAAATTTACACTGCCCCTGTTAGGGCCTGTATCAAAGTCAGCTCATTTACGTATAAATACCATTGGCCCAGGGGTAAGGTGACTTCTTCTCGTCACACTTTGAGATGTGCTGGGAGAAGAGTGGTGGTGCCTTCTCTTTGGTTTCCACCTGAGGGACAAGGTTAATATCTGCTAGGATCCTGGGACTTGGGTCTAGTAAAGGAGAGGCCTCAAGGGTAGTAAGACCCTTGGTAGGGAACAGAGACCCATGAATAAGGTGTAGTCAGGACAGTTTCTCTAATAGCACCTTCTATGAAAGTAAAGGAAGACAAAATTAGTTTGCACAAGTAGCTTGTGCTCCAACAAGGATTGATAGCTGGAGGTATCTATCCCCTCAGGCAGTGTAGGGATCAGAGAACTGAATAGGGATTTAGGTTATATTTATTTCCTGATCCAATGTAAGGGATCCAGGCCAATAAGAGAGGCTCTGAGGGTGCATCTAGAAACCTGGCAAGCTGTTTCCACAGGGTATAAGATGATACTGTCTCTGTGATTGTGACATATTAAATACCTTGAGGATTTACAAGTATAACAGCCCTGTGCCGCACAACACCTCCCCTTCACCCTATCATATAGTGAAGGCCAATCCCAAAGATGTAACCGATCTTCTATCTGTTCCCTAGCTGGACAAGGGGTAGCCTAGTCTATATGGGATTAAATCAGTATAGAGAGATACCATAAAACTATGGCAGCATAGGGATTCCCCCGTAAGCACTATTCAGAATTATTGGCCATATAATAGAATGTGTAACACAATACCCACAAATCAAGCTACAATGAAGTCCAAAAATGTAATAAAGTAAATCTGCACAGGAAACCTCACAATTATTAACACAAACATGTTTCACAGAGACCCAGAACCATCTGCTCCCCCTCTCCCTCCCTTTAGATCCAAAATAATTCAATTTCACTCAATTTTGTGATCAATTTCTTTTATTGTAACGTGCCAACCCGCCCAACCGTAGGATCCATTTGCCAAGGTCCCACCCAAGTACAGACTATTGGAGTAGCATTTACTTGTCTTGCTGTTGCACAATAGGGCACCGCCAGCGAGGGATGCATCTTTCATTGTGCCAGGCGTATCCCTCTCGGCATATGCACCCCTCCACACACATATAACTGCACATTTTGGGCTGACAGGTAGGTGGGCAGTGACCTCGGCAGCGGTCATAGACTTTCAGCCCTTCACAGATGATACATTTATCTTTTGGGATACACGGCGAGTCGGGAGTCTGCCTCAAATATCCAGGTTTGCACGCACAGCCGGCTTCATGGATACCCGAGCAATAGGCTTTGATCCCACATATCTGAGAACAGGGCTTCTCTCGGTACCACTGCTGGTTCTCTGGGCACCTTGGTTCTGTACGAGGAGAGCAGAGAGATGTGTCAGGTACCAGGACAAGTGGAAATGTTCTGCTGCTCTTATACACAGCTCTATTATATACTTTGGATCTGAGTATTAATAAAATATTCCTTTATACTACTAAATATTAATGCCAAGCACATAATATAAGAGAGAGAGGGGGCCCCGTGGCTCCTAGGGGACCCGGAAGCATTAGGGTCCCAGTGTGGCTCCTGACTGATATGGAATTTCCATAAGCACCAAACTGCCCATTTCCCAAGGGCCCCTTAGAAGAGGGATGGACGGTGGAGCCCAATCATTTCTAGATGCCGCAGTGGCTCAGTGCACAGGGGCATATACTAAATCTGCCCATTAGTTCCCTGTCTATAAAACTGATTTTCATGCATTACTCTCTCCAGCTAAAGGGAAACTACACCCCCAGAATGAATACGTAACCAACAGACAGTTTATATTATATTAAGTGGCCTATTAAAGAATCTCCCCAAACTGGAATATATATATCAGTAACTATTGCCTTTTTACATCCTTTCCCTTGAGCCGCCATTTAGTGATGGGCTGTGTGCTCCCTCAGAGATCAGCTGACAGGAAGTGATGCAGCTCTAACTGTAACAGGAAGTAGTGTGGGAGTAACAGGCAGAACTCTGCCCATTCATTGGCTGATGGGGCCTAGCATGTATGTGTGCCTTGGCTTGTTTGTGTGCACTGTGAATCCTATGATCCCAGGGGGCGGCCCTTAGTACTTAAAATGGCAGTTTTCTATTTAGGATTACCCAATGGTGCATACTATGAAAAAGTATATATTGTTCATTTAGATGAAGCAGGGTTTTATATATGAGCTGTTTATGTTGTGTTATGGAGACATTGTTCAGGGGTATAGTTTCCCTTTAATGCAGCTTAAGCTCAAGCAGGAATAAGAGCCAAGTTACACGCTTCTGTGCCCCTTAGGGCTCCTGGACTCCGCCACATCATGCTAAAATTCCAGTTTAACTGAATTTCACCTTTAAATACACTTTTAGAAAATGAATCTCTCTTACTTGGAACTATAGGATCCTGTGATACCACCAGTGTCGCTGTGAGCGCTGCACAAAAGGGGAAAAATACACATTTTCAGTTATTTTAGCTGAGTCTGATAATGCGCATTTGTTGCAGCAAAACTGATGTCTAAACTGTATTCTCCTTATCCCAGGTGCAGCCCCCCCTCCCGCCCCCACTGCCCCCCCTCCCACCCTCACTGCCCCCCCTCCCACCCCCACTGCCCCCCAAAACTTCCCCCCCAGTTTAATATTTATCCCCCGGCGCTCTTGCTGCCAGCAGTAGGGTTTGTGTTGTTCCATGGGCACAGTTTGCCGCAGCCCAGTAACATATACCAAGGAACCATATATTTCATTCTTACATGTATTTCTAACGGCTCTGGGTCATTAAAAGCAACGGTTTGGTTGCCATGGGTTACTGGGCAAGAGTACAAATCTATAAATATTGTTACATACATTACATACGATACATTGGGGCGAGTCCCCTTTGCCTGACATTATATTAGAGCTAACTGTCTTTCAGAATAACCGACTCCGACACAAAGCTGCATGTAGGCAGACACATTGCTGAGAGGGGGGCAATGAAAAGTAACTTGATTTTTTTTTACATTTCCCATGACTTAATGTTTGTATTACATTTTAATGAAAGTTCCCCTTTAAAGGGATAATGTAGTAAAACCACGACTCAGTAATATAATAAAGGTCGCCTTTATCATAATTTACTTACCGAGTGCCACGAGCAGCCTGATTGGAGAGTTGAGCAGCATTCTGACCTATGGGAGGGGAAGAGGGAATATCAGTGCCACTGATTAAAGGCCACATTAACCCACTGTCCCGACTCCTTCAGTATAATGTCTCCCTTACCTGTCTCTCCAGTAGCAGTGATGCCGGAATAAATGTTCTGCTTCTATTTATCCTCAGTCTGCAAATAGGCGGGGCCTCTTGTACCCAAATAAAGTATGACGAGTAATAATTAGGCAACTTAATAGTCTGTTTTGAAATCATGTTATGATATAATAATGCTCATTGCTCAATCTGATGCTGTTATTCAACTCTGGCAGCTGTGGCTACTGCTAGCGGCCAGTACTAAGCTGAAATACAATATCTTCATGTAGGAGCCGCTCATATCATTCAGTAAATAGATCCCAATACAAACAGCTGATATGACTCTATAATAACCAGTCATTCCCCTGCTGGAAAGTTCATGTAGGAGCCGCTCATATCATTCAGTAAATAGATCCCAATACAAACAGCTGATGTGACTCTATAATAACCAGTCATTCCCCTGCTGGAAAGTTCATGTAGGAGCCACTCATATCAGTCAGTAAATAGATCCCAATACAAACAGCTGATGTGACTCTATAATAACCAGTCATTCCCCTGCTGGAAAGTTCATGTAGGAGCCGCTCATATCATTCAGTAAATAGATCCCAATACAAACAGCCGATGTGACTCTATAATAACCAGTCATTCCCCTGCTGGAAAGTTCATGTAGGAGCCGCTCATATCATTCAGTAAATAGATCCCAATACAAACAGCTGATGTGACTCTATAATAACCAGTCATTCCCCTGCTGGAAAGTTCATGTAGGAGCCGCTCATATCATTCAGTAAATAGATCCCAATACAAACAGCTGATGTGACTCTATAATAACCACTCATTCCCCTGCTGGAAAGTTCATGTAGGAGCCGCTCATATCATTCAGTAAATAGATCCCAATACAAACAGCTGATGTGACTCTATAATAACCACTCATTCCCCTGCTGGAAAGTTCATGTAGGAGCCGCTCATATCATTCAGTAAATAGATCCCAATACAAACAGCTGATGTGACTCTATAATAAGCAGTCATTCCCCTGCTGGAAAGTTCATATAGGAGCCGCTCATATCATTCAGTAAATAGATCCCAATACAAACAGCTGATGTGACTCTATAATAACCAGTCATTCCCCTGCTGGAAAGTTCATGTAGGAGACGCTCATATCATTCAGTAAATAGATCCCAATACAAACAGCTGATGTGACTCTATAATAACCAGTCATTCCCCTGCTGGAAAGTTCATGTAGGAGCCGCTCATATCATTCAGTAAATAGATCCCAATACAAACAGCTGATGTGACTCTATAATAACCAGTCATTCCCCTGCTGGAAAGTTCATGTAGGAGCCGCTCATATCATTCAGTAAATAGATCCCAATACAAACAGCTGATGTGACTCTATAATAACCAGTCATTCCCCTGCTGGAAAGTTCATGTAGGAGCCGCTCATATCATTCAGTAAATAGATCCCAATACAAACAGCTGATGTGACTGTATAATAACCAGTCATTCCCCTGCTGGAAAGTTCATGTAGGAGCCGCTCATATCATTCAGTAAATAGATCCCAATACAAACAGCCGATGTGACTCTATAATAACCAGTCATTCCCTGCTGGAAAGTTCATGTAGGAGCCGCTCATATCATTCAGTAAATAGATCCCAATACAAACAGCCGATGTGACTCTATAATAACCAGTCATTCCCCTGCTGGAAAGTTCATGTAGGAGCCGCTCATATAATTTACAAAGCCAACACTTCCAAATGAACTAGATAAATTAATGACTCTCTTATATAAATAAATTGAGTCAGAATAGAATCTGGGCACTTTCCTTGTCAAGGGCAAATAAACAAATTAGTGGGATTTTTGGGGGAAATGACTGTCTGTATTTGATGACAAATAACAGTTAATTATAGGCTGGTATCCTGCTAATTATATGTCCAGCAGCAGATCTGATGTAATTCAGTAGGTAAGGGATTAATGTGGGAAGGTGTTGCAAGGAATTAGTTATAGCAGTGATCCCCAACCAGTGGCTCGGGGGTAACATGTTGCTCCCCAACCCCTTGGGTGTTGCTCTCAGTGGCCTCAAAGCTGATACATAACAACCAAGTTTAATGCCAAACAGAACCTTCTGTAGGCTGCCAGTCCCCATAGGGGCTTGTAGAGTGTAAGCTCTTTTGGGCAGGGCCCTCTTCACCTCCTGTATCGGTTATTGGTTGCTTTATATGTTACTCTGTATGTCCCATGTATGGAACCCACTTATTGTACAGCGCTGCGGGGTATGTTGGCGCTTTATAAATAAATGTTTATAATAATAGGGGCTATTAAATAGCCATTATAGCTCTTATTGGCACCCCAGGAACCTTTGTCATGCTTGTGTTGCTCCCCAACACTTTTGCCATTGTCATTTGCAATGTCAATGTGACCAGTGCAAGGGAATGGTCTCAATTTGGTGAGGGATCTACTGGGCTTATGGAACCTCAAGGCTTTGTGTACAATTGAGATTGGCTTGGGGCCCAATGCTTATTTACCCAATGCTCTACTCATTTTATTTGCCCTTTTGCCAAAAGCCCTTGGTTACATACTACTAGGCAGGAGTGACCAAATCCTGAGCCCTTGAGGGCCCATCAAAGCTACATTTGCCTTGGCTCAATTGCTTATGTGGGACAAACACCAAGAAGATGGAAGGACATTTGGAAGTAATGGAGGCAGGGGTTGATATCGGTATTTCATTTTATTTGGCAATAGAACATTTTTTGTACAATGTTTCATGTCTCTTTACATTATTTGTACTTTGTTATCACTGACGGTAGACATTTATAAACAGAAAAAAAAAAGGCAAGAAAAGCAAAACAGGAACAAAATAATGGACCGTTGTTGGAGTTATAGAGTGACAAGGTGAGGCAGATTTTGTGATGTTGTCACTAGTGATGAAAATTAGCTAACCGGCGAAAATGTCGTGCGGCAAAAAAATTGTTCGCCCGTGACTATTCTTTTATTGCCCGCTGCTATTATTTTGTCACGCGCCTATTATTTTGTGCCCTGCGGCTATTATTTTGTCACGCGGCTATTATTTTGTCGCCCGCGGCTATTATTTTGTCGCCTGCGGCTATTATTTTGTCGCCCGCGGCTATTATTTTGTTGCACGGCTATTCTTTTGTCGCCCACGGCTATTATTTTGTCAAGCGGATATTATTTTGTCGCCCGCGGCTATTATTTTGTCACGCGGCTATTATTTTGTCGCCCGCGGCTATTATTTGGTCACGCGGTTATTATTTTGTGCCCGTGGCTATTATTTTGTCGCCCATGGCTATTATTTTGTCACGCAGCTATTATTTTGTCGCCCGCAGCTATTATTTTGTCATGCGGCTATTATTTTGTTGCACGGCTTTTCTTTTGTCGCCCGCGGCTATTATTTCGTCGCACAGCTATTCTTTTGATGCCCGCGACTATTCTTTTTTGACGCCGGCAACAATTTTTGGACGTGCTGCGAATTTTTCCACAGCAAATTTTTTTATCCATTTCGTAAAACAATCCACCAATGGCGAAACGCGGAAATTCGCCGCAAATCCATGCCTGGCGAAACATTTCGCCCATCACTAGTTGTCACTGGTTTTACTGGATTTGTTTAGTTGGCCTCAGTTTCTCCATGGGGGATATACAGGTATGAGGTTCTCCGCTTAGTTTCATTGGGTGGCTTTCTGAGAAGGCCCCATTTTCAGGTAGGCGGAGTGTTATTATTTTCCATGGTTTTGAAGTAATCCCAACTATCCCAGATATTTTTATGTCTTTGTAGTGTATTGGATATTCGTGCTGTCATTTCCTCAGATTTTTTATTGTTTTCTACCCTGGAAATGACTTCTTGGATGGCGGCGATTACTGTAGATTTCCATTTTGTCTAGCCGCAGTGGCTATTTGGTTAACCAGTTTTTGGGTCGAGTTGGGGAGGGGGAGTCCCAATAGTAGGTGGGATAGTTCTATGTTTATTAGTGTTTTTAGGACTGTTTGTATTAGGTTGCCCACTTCCAGCCAAAAGTTGGAGATTTTAGGGCAGGGATCCCCAACCTTTTTTACCCGTGAGTCACATTTAAGTGTAAAAAAACTTGGGGAGCAACATGACCATGAAACATGTTCCTGGGGGTGCCAAATAAGTACTGTTATTGGCTATTTGGTAGCCCCTTTGTGGACTGGCAGCCTATAGGAGACTCTGTTTGGCAGTACACCTGGTTTTTATGCCTCCAAAACTTGCCCCCAAGCCAAGAATTCAAAAATAAGCACCTGCTTTGAGGCCACTGGGAGCAACATCCAAGGGGTTGGAGAGCAACATGTTGCCCCAGAGCCACTGGTTGGGGATCACTGCTTTAGAGCAAGCCCATAATATATGGTGTAGAGTATCCCTTTGGTGGCAGTCTCTCCAGCAAATGGGGCTGCTCTGGGGGTAGATTTTGGAGATTCTGTTTGGGGTAAGATACCATTTCTTTAACACCTTATATGTGCTTTCTTTCTCCTGGGTGCAGACTACCATTTTACCCGTGTTCTCCCAGATTGCCCCCCATGTAGACCTGGATAGTTCCGTATCCATGACCGATTCCCAGTAGTGCATATAGGCGTGTTTTGGGAAGGGGTCTTCGGGTAAAGTATTCATTAGGTAATATAGATAATATATATATATATACAGTATTTATGCAGTATCACCCTACAGAGAAACAGGAGGAGGTCTGTTCCATGTGATGCAGGGGCCATAGGGGCAGTAATAATAATAGAGCAAGTGTGAAACAATACAGAGTGCTGAGAGCAGGGTACCTTGGAGATACAAGGTTTGCCCAGGCACGCTAATCCATTTCCACCAATGAGGCGTTTTTAAATACGTGACCAGTAAATGCTACCGGCTGATTGGTTGCTATAGGTGATTAAACCTTTAACAAGCTTTGAACCTTTATTACATGTAGCCCACTTTGTCTTTACTTGTGGCACTACCTGCTGATAAGTTACTATATTTGGCGCTTTCAGGAGTCCTGAGCCCCGCTTACTTTGGGGAACAGCTATTACTTTATGCTTTGGCGTGCCTCCACCCAGGATAGGGATAGAATGAACTATAACTCCCCTCCTGGGACCTTAATACTGTACTGCAGTGTGGGGACTCCCAGCACTCCTGGCACCTTGCCCCCTCCCTGGGGTAGTTGCTTACCAGGCAGGTGGATCCTCCAGATACGCAGAGACAGGACACTGGATGGATATTTAACCAGTGGAACTTATTTATTGTCACAGATGTATCAGACAGGCAGGTTACACACAGGAGCAATGTTACAGTCAGGGTATACTCCCTTTTCCTTAAGAGACCCTCTCTCCACGAGATATTAGCAGTACTACACGCCAGATGATTCCCTTTAGGGGTTCCCTCCGGTACTTCTCGCCAGAAGCCCCTCTCTAGGGCACTTCCCGGTACTCCCGCCAAGCGGACACCCCCTCAGCAGACCTCACCCCGGTACTTCCACTTAGATACCCCTGGATTAGGCTAATCTCCTATACTTAACACTTTATACCCTGACTCCAGCTATGAGTGCTGGTGGATCTTAATCCATTACACCTCCTGTCGGGGCCACGCTGCCCAACTAGATAACCTGTCTCCCACTCCTAGAGTGGTCTATAACAAATCTCTAACTGTCTAACTCTAACCTGTTGTTAACCTCTTCTCCAAGAGGGGTCCCAGGCTGAAAGACCTGGCTGCACAAGGCTGCACAGCCTTATATACTGTGTGCACCACCCTGTGGCCATAACCCTGAACTGCAGGGATACTCCCTTTCTTAACACAAAAACAACTAGGACCACCCTTAGGTGTCCAATTCCCTAAGGCCACCCTCTAGTGCCTTTCAAAGGAGAACCATCCTAGGGGCCCAATTTTGGAGATCCCTACATTCTCCCCCTTGACGAAAAATGTCACCTCCTGGCTGACATACCATATACCAACATTATACCTTTAACATCCACTTCAACAGCCCCTCCCAGGGTCTGCACAGGTACATTGGGTGACCTAGGAGAAAAAGTTAAACACAATAAACATTTCCCACAGTCTTTGTGTAAGTCCCCAAAAAGAGTCTCTGTCCCTTTAAGAAACTTCACACATACTCAAAAAAAACTGAAAAGATCAAAGTCTCCACCTCTCCTTGAGGGAGTCCATGTCCCAAGGCAATCAGTGCCCTGGGATACCTCCAACCAACAGGTTGGGCACTTGAATCAGTCCTCAGCTTGACTGACGGACCCTCCTGGGTCAACTTTGGGCCTGGCATCCTCCATGGCCAACACAAAAGAATTCTCCTCTGGGAATTTAAACAGGAGCAGTCCTTGCCTCCCAACCAGCCGGTTGGCTGTGGTGCAGGTAACCCTCACCCACCCCCACAGTCCCTTCTTGGGAAAGCACAAGTCCCTCCTGAGGGGTACACCAAAACTGTAGGTGCTACTTCCCCTTTAAACTCAGTCCCCTCCAGGGATTAAGCATGCCCCTTGGGCCCTCACACCATGTAGGTGAATCTCACCTTGGCATCCTCATATGATGCATAGTACTTGGGGTGAGGCTTTTCCACTCTGTCTCCATTTGGCAGGGTGACTTCTGTGCTGCAGTACCTGGGCTCAGGATTCTTTCTGTCGCAGCTGTGCATAGTGTGGCGCAAGATAGTGCACCCCCACAACCACTCTTTCTCCAGGGCCTTGACAAACCGCCAGGCTGCCATCCTTTTTGCTTGGGCAGGCTCCAAAATCTGCATACACTCTTTTACACAATACTTCTCTGTGGCTGACTCACGCTGCTCTAAGATGGCCACCGTGATGTCACACTCTCACTCGTGGCTCACAACGCTCTGCGCTGTTCCCAAGATGGCCGCGGTGATGTCACCGGCCGTAGTCACGCCCACTCACTTTGGCGCACTTTTCCAAGGATTCTGTAGGCTGCTCGCTCAAGGGGGCGGCAACGACACTTAGTATGGCACACCTCTCTCCTCCAGGCGCGTGATCTAGCGCCTCTTCCTGGCTCTGTTTTGGCGCCACCACCCTGCAATCCAGTTGGCCCAGAGCCTCTCCTGCTCTATTTGGCGCCAAATATCCCTTATGGACACGGATCAGGGGGGCCCAAAATGTAACCCAGACGGAGGGCAGGCTTCCACACTCACACTAGGCCTCACCTCAGTTATTGGCCCTTCCTTCTTTACTGTTTCAGATCTCAGCAGTGCCTCCAAATGTAGCCCACTTTGTCTTTAATTGTGGCACTACCTGCTGATAAGTTACTATATTTGGCGCTTTCAGGAGTCCTGAGCCCCGCTTACTTTGGGGAACAGCTATTACTTTATACTTTGGCGTGCCTCCACCCAGGATAGGGATAGAATGAACTATAACTCCCCTCCTGGGACCTTAATACTGTACTGCAGTGTGGGGACTCCCAGCACTCCTGGTACCTTGCCCCCTCCCTGGGGTAGTTGCTTACCAGGCAGGTGGATCCTCCAGATATGCAGAGACAGGACACTGGATGGATGTTTAACCAGTGGAACTTATTTATTGTCACAGATGTATCAGACAGGCAGGTTACACACAGGAGCAATGAGGCAGTCAGGGTATACTCCCTTTTCCTTAAGAGACCCTCTCTCCACGAGATATTAGCAGTACTACACGCCAGATGATTCCCTTTAGGGGTTCCCTCCGGTACTTCTCGCCAGAAGCCCCTCTCTAGGGCACTTCCCGGTACTCCCGCCAAGCAGACACCCCCTCAGCAGACCTCACCCCGGTACTTCCACTTAGATACCCCTGGATTAGGCTAATCTCCTATACTTAACACTTTATACCCTGACTCCAGCTATGAGTGCTGGTGGATCTTAATCCATTACACCTCCTGTCGGGGCCACGCTGCCCAACTAGATAACCTGTCTCCCACTCCTAGAGTGGTCTATAACAAATCTCTAACTGTCTAACTCTAACCTGGTGTTAACCTCTTCTCCAAGAGGGGTCCCAGGCTGAAAGACCTGGCTGCACAAGGCTGCACAGCCTTATATACTGTGTGCACCACCCTGTGGCCATAACCCTGAACTGCAGGGATACTCCCTTTCTTAACACAAAAACAACTAGGACCACCCTTAGGTGTCCAATTCCCTAAGGCCACCCTCTAGTGCCTGTCAAAGGAGAACCATCCTAGGGGCCCAATTTTGGAGATCCCTACATACATAACACCCAAGGGCTATTTTCTTGAACAGTCTAATACAGGGGTCCCCAACCCTTTTACCCATAGCCATATTTAATTATAAAAAAATTATAGGTGCTTTTATGGGGATGAGACGCCCCAGTGATGCTGGAATGGTGCCACTTGTTATAATGCACAAACCATAACAAATCCATATGAATAATAAAGCCCTGTGAGGGGCAGAGGGAAGGGAACCCAGTCAGTGCTGGGGGAGCCTCGTGGCCATAAAT